>NC_056725.1:601149329-601366829 GCF_019279795.1 Protopterus annectens | reverse complement strand
AAAGACCAGGTAATGCTCTTTCACTTAGTTACTCTGAGGAGCTTAATTCGTGGGGAAGGGAACATTTTCTGGAGGGGGGGTCTCCCAGAAAAAGGAAACATAAGATTAGACATTTATCTTATAAAACAGATCAGGAGGACTGGCTGGACTTTGCTAAAAGTGTATTTAAAGCATTTCAGTCTTTCTGTACTGAGTCTTCACTTCATTAAAAAGAAAAAGATTTCCCCCTCTCTCAGATTCCGATTCCTAGTCTAAGGGACAGCATTTACACTTGAACTGTATTTCCCAATGAGGAATCTGACTCTGAGGAAATTATTATTCAAATTCCCCTCCTGAAGATTTAGACAATCTCCTTACAGCTGTTAGCCCTACTGCTTCTGACAAGCTGGGAAAAGGCTTTGATAGGTTTGAGAATAAAGTTTATATTTCTTTCACCTTAGCCTTCAGAATAGAGAATTATTAGGCTCACCTTTCTATATCACTGGCAGCTTCCTTTGATTATGTGAGGCTTTTAATTTCTGACCTTCCTTCTTACTTCAGAGATGAAGGCATCTCTAAAAGCATTTCTATCCTCTGTGTCTCGGCTAACCATTCTCTAAAATGTACCTATGACACAGCTGATGCTCTGCCTAGAGCAGCTGGTATTGGGTCAGTGATGAGAAAATTTGCTTGACTGCATTTTCAGAATCTTACTAGATGATGCCAATCTAATCCCATGAATAGTCCCCTGGATAAAGAAGTGTTACTTGGCCCTTGCTCTAATGAGATCCTTAAAAGGTTTGATGAAAGGACAAAGTTAATTCAGGGGACTTTTTCATCCCGCCTTGCCAAAGTAAAATAGAAACTTTTATTCCAGTCTAAGTTAATTTTTTAGTAAACAGAATAAGCATTTCCTGAAAGGTACATAGGTTCATAGATTAGTACTAAGCTAACTGCCCTTGTGAGCCATTTTAAGCCTAGCCAAGTATCCCTTGTGAGCCTCAAACCTTGTACCTTGTGTTTGTAAGGCAAACACCTTAACCATTAGGCCACCCTTTGCCAAAAGGCAAACAAAATTTTCAAACTGCAATGGCAGAGATGTGCAAAGAAGAAAGGGAGTCCTGCCAAAACAAAGGACAGTTTAAGAAATGAGACTGACTGCATGTCTCCAGGCATTTTCCCATTACCACCCTGACAATGCTGTAAAGCTATCCCAAAATCTAGGTCTTCACCTTCCTGTGTGGCACCAGATAGTTTCAGACACTTGTGTACTGAGAATCATTCTGAAAGGCTACAACGAGCGGTGTAATTCAATTCCTCTTTTTCACAGGATCCCTCTGTATCTCTCCAATCAAACCTCGCTGTTTTCTCCTATCCTAGATCAGATGCTGTCTCGGAGAGTTATAGAGCCTGTTCCCACAGGTCAAATAGGGAGAAGTTTCTACTCAAGAATATTTCTGGTGTCAACGAAAGAAGGACTTTTCCTTTTTTAACTCTTCACATCAAAATGCTCTCTACAGTCTCTGGTACCTTTCACTCCACCTCTAAGTTTTCTAATAACTCTAGATTTAAAAGTTGCTTTTCATCACATTTCAGTTGTCAAAGATTTCAGATACTTTTTATATTTTCCTGTTACTGATATACATTGTCAGTTTTCTGCCTTGCCCTTTGAGTTATTAACAGCTCCAAGAGTATTTACAAAGCCTGGCTTCAATACTACCCTATTGTAGGTTCCAGGGCATTCGCATCTTCCCATATTTGGAAAATTGCCTTATTTTTGCAGATTCTTTCACAAGTTGTCAAAATCTTCTGGCTTGGGTAATAAATATTTTTCACAGCCTAGGTTTTTAGGTCAGTATATAAAAATTTTTGCTCATTCCATCTCACAAGATAGAGGTTCTGGGATGTCTGCTGGATACACGCCTCATGGTGTCCTTTCTTTCTTAGGACAAATTAAACTTTACAAGAAGCAGTTTCTGATATTTTCCAACTAGAATAAGATATCTGCCAGCGAATATCTCAGAATTCTAACTTTCATGGCTTCTACTATTCTACTATTCATTTGGAAAGGCTTCATAGATGAAAAAAAATCAATGGTTCATTAAATCATTTTGGACCCAGCACCGGATCCCAGTTTCCTTTCAGGTCTCAGTGCTGGGTTTGTAAAAAAGGAGTTACTTTGGTGGGTGAATCAGTTGTCTCCCAAGCCAGAGGTCCTTTTTCCTTCCAAACTCTACTCAGTCTTTAACCATAGATCCATCAGACTTTGCATGCAATGCTGTGTCCAAGTGGGTAAAGCCCAGGGCCAGTAGAACAAGCAAGACAAATTAAAGCATATAAATGTCAAAGAAATTATGGCTCTAATAAATGCTCTCTAATCTCTGAATCATCTTCATTCTCCAGGCCCTCTTCTAGAAATCACAGACAATACCACAGTCATGTGGTACATAAACAGACGGGGGGAACCAGATCCTATTCCCTTTGCAGACTAGTTATGGTAGCCTGGGATCTAGTGACTCAATTCAATCTGTTCCTTCAGGCTTCTTACATTAAATCAAAGTAAAATGTTATTGCAGATAAGCTGAGCAGGACCAGAACAGACCATCATGAATGGAAGTTAGACATGGGGTCTTCCAGGAACTGATCCATCTATAGGGAACTCCTCAAGTAGATCTATTTGCCTCCAGCTACAATAGTCAGTTAAGGAAATTCTGGTCCAGCACTGATTTCACACAGACCTGGAATACTGACGCCTTCATTCTCATAGATGAGAATGTTTCTATATGCTTTTCCACCCTTTTCCCTAATAACCAGGGTTGTTATACAGATAAAGAAGAACTCCACAAAGATAATTGTGGTGACTCCCTCTTGGTCCAGGCAAGAGTGGTTCTCCCTTTTTTTGAAAATGGCCAAAGGCAATTTCCACAAGTATCATCACAGAATGGACTTATTCTCACATGGCAGGGATTGTTTGACATTTCTGCAACCTTCAACCTTCAATTGACTGCATGGGTCATATAATTTTAATACCCTTTAGGCACTTTTTTCTGAGGAAGTGCAACAGGTATTAAAAGAGGCAAATAAACCTGATACTGGAAAATGATTCATAGGTAAATGGAAAAGATTTTCTAGTTGGAGCCAAGATAAGAACCAGGACCCCTTTGTGGCTCAGATTCCTTTGGTTCTACGGTATTTGTGTGAGTTATTATCCTCTGGCCTTTCTTATTCTTCTGGGTGGGTAACCACTTTGAAAGTTACCATGAAAATGATGGTTATTACTGGCTCCTTTCAAACATCTGGTCTTACCATATCTAAGCCAGGGCTAATATAGGCTCCATTCTGTCCTTGAAAGGATCAACCCCAACAGTAATGAAGGTTTAACCCACATTTCCTACACAATTCAAGGTAACCGTGGTGTCTTCAGCAAAGGTAGCTAGACTATCAGGCATGTCAACTCATGATGTTACTAAGATCTAACACTTTGCCTGGCATGTCAACTCATGATGTTACTAAGATCTATGACTTTGTCAGGCATGTCGACCCATGATGTTATTAAGATCTATGACTTTGTCAGGCATGTTGACTCATGATGTTACTAAGATCTACGACTTTGTCAGGCATGTCGACTCATGATGTTACTAAGATCTACGACTTTGGCTGAGCCATCAGCAGAGCTGTAAGCATGTCTCAAGGTAAGGGTTAATATGGAGGATATATCTGCCATCTAGGATTGTAGCCAGTGTTTTAGTAGTCCTTCTGCCAGCTGGTCCAGTGACTATTGCATTTCATGAGCCAAACTAGGCTGGAACCTAATCTTATGAGACATGCAGTTTCCGTCTGACAAACATAATGTGAAGGAAACACAAACTTACTTCCTAAATCTCTCCATAGCCCTGGACTCTTTATTGGCTAATGGACTTTAGGACTCACGGCTGAGTCAGATTTCAAGGTCTGGAGGATCTTTTCTGGTTTTCCTGGCATAGCTTGTTCCACGCTGTAGTGGTTGCCAATTTTAACACTTTCATCAGTGGGAGAACCACCGAAGAAGATGACTGGAGATCTTAAAAGTCCCTTTTAAAGTTTTCTGAAGGCAACAGGCTGGGTAAGTGGATGATCCTCCATTTGCCTCATCTTGTAAGATTTCCATAAATTTGAAGTCTTCTTGTAGGATAGAGGGGAATCTATGCCCACCTTTTCATCCACATCAGATACAGCTGATATGTGAAAAATCAATGTGGTTCCTCTGACTCTTGTGCTTCCTGCCAATCCTGGAAAGTGGCAGGTCAAAGTATGTTAAGAAAGCATGGTCTGGTGTTAATGTTAATGTTAATAATTAAACACAACCCAAATGACACATAGCCCACAGACTCAGTGTGCCACTCAACCACAGCCAATAAAGCAAAACAACGTACCCAACACACTAGTCATAGGTGACTCTATAGTCAGGCACATTGATGTCCCACTCACCAGGCTAAACAAGGAGAAGGTTACTGTCATCTGCCTGTCGGGTGCCAGGATCCGCCACATAACCCATGCACTCAGGTCACTCCACAACAAGTACAAATATGACTCTGTCATTGTCCATGCTGGAGTGAATGACTTGAGACGTACCTCCCTGGACTATATGAAAAGAGACATGGAAGAGCTCTCCGATCTTGTGGCCCAGGCAGGTATGACCCTAGACCTGAGTAGCATTCTGCCATCGCCCAGAATGATACCGCAGTACAAGGACAAAATGATTGACTTCAACAATTGGCTAAGCTTCTGGTGTCATTCTAAGGGGATCCAGTATCTGTCTGCTTGGGATGACATGGTCGACAGACCACGATCCTTTGCCACAGATGGCCTGCACCTGTCGCCCCTGGGATTCCACATATTGGCTAAGGCTCTTGCTGCCCCTATAGTGCCTTTTTTAGGAAAGGTTCAAATGACAAATTCACCACCATTACAGGAATAGGTAAGCAAAAACTGAAGGTAATGCTACTCAATACTAGAAGTCTAAATCTCAAAATGCACTCACTCAAGGCACTCCTTAAAATGGAGAACATAAATATCTGTGCAGTGACTGAGACCTGGTTCAAGGCTCCAGAGAGCACCCCTGCACTACCAAGCTATAACTCATACCACACTTTTCGGCCATGTAACCTAGACCGAAACACCAAAGGCGGAGGTGTGTCCATATTCATTAAGGATATTCACACCTCCAGGCTAGTTGCTCAGCATAATGCATCTTAGGTTATCCAAGTGCACCTAACTCTGGGCAAAACTGCAATCCAACTTGTAGCTTGCTACAGATCCCCCACCATGCCCCAGGATTCCCACTCCTCTTTTCTTGATGTACTGGAAAATATTAGGGTTCAACCAAACACCCTAATAATGGGCGACTTCAACTACCCCACCATTAACTGGGAAAACTATTCGTGTACCAACTCCTTAGCTCAACGCTTTCTGGAATTCATAAACTCCAATGCCCTGGATCAACTTATCCACACCCCCACCAGGGGCAACAATGTCCTAGACCTAGTCATTACCAATATGAGTGACTGGTGTTCCACACCTGAAGTCAGCTCCTCATTGGTCCGATCTGACCATAAGCTAATCATCCTTGATATCCACATCCCGCCCCCACCCCTATTAAGGAAACCACGGTAAAAATTTTCTCCAAAGCCAACTTCATGCTTCTTAAGACAGAAGTGGTGAACTTCATGACACCCATGCAGATGGACAATACAGTTACAACTGCTGAATCCTACACAAATGCACTCTGTAAGCACTTACACGAGTACATGGATTGTGCTATCCCAAACAGAACCAAGACACTATCCTCTAAAAAAAGGATGCCAATCTGGTGGTCCCCTGCCATAAACAAACTGTACAAGAGAAGGAAGAAATTGTTGCAAAAGAGAGTAAAATCCCATGAGTGGAGGAGCTCCTTGGTCAGCCTCAATAAGAAGCTGAGATCCCTTATAAGATCCTCCAAAGCTAGCTACAAAAACAAAATCACCACTAATTCTAAGGACAACCACAAAGCATTCTATAGCTATGTCAAGAATCTCGATGGCAACACCCAGATCTGCTCTGAGTTACAGCACAACGGCATGAAAATTACTGAACTAACTGATATTGCCAACATCCTGGCAGATAGGTTCAGTGCTAACTTTAACCCCCCCCCCCACCCCCTAAAGGGCCCATATCTATACAGGAAGAATGCAGAGTCCCTATAATCACAACTATGCAAGTAAAAGCTGCACTCTCTAAAGCCAAAAACACAGCATCAATGGGACTAGACCAAATCCCAGGCTGCGTTTTACATGAACTTCGGAACAAACTGGCTCCCCACCTAAGCACCATGTTCAATAATAGCCTTGCATCAGGCTTTGTGCCACTGACTGGTGCACAGCAACATTTATCCCACTCCACAAAGGGGGAGCCACCACTGATTCCGGGAACTATCGCCCTATTAGCCTGACGAGCCTAGTCTGCAAGGCCATGGAACATATCATCATGGAACTCATAAACAAAGACATTGGTAACCTCCAAACTCTGGATCCCACCCAGTTTGGGTTTGTGAAAGGCAGATCATGCTTCCTGAACCTGATTGACTTCTTTGAGGCAGTCACCAAAGGCATAGATGAGGGTAAGGTGGTTCACACAGCCTATCTTGACCTCGCCAAGGCTTTCGCCACCATCCCTCATTCTGGAATTATAGCTAAACTCACAAAACTAGGTATAAATCCCTATGTCACAAGATGGGTTGCCAACTGGCTCACTGACAGAACCTACACTGTAAAAGTTGCTGACTCCAAATCTGACCTCAAACCAATGACAAGTGGAGTACCACAGGGTTCAGTCTTGGGACCTCTCCTGTTTGGTATCTACTTCTCTGAAGTACAGGCTAACACAGAAGGCCTCTGGCTAATGAAGTTCACAGATGACTGCAAACTAGGAGCCATAGTCAAGTCCCCAAATGATGTGGACATCTTACAGAAGGGCCTCGCTGAGACAGATGCCTGGTTTCAGAGCCATGGCCTCAAGCTCAATGCCAGAAAGTGCAGTGTCATCCCCTTTGGTAAAAACTCTGTACCCATGAACTACCACATAGGCAGCAATCTACTTAACACCGAATGTGTGATAAGAGACCTTGGGACCCAGGTGGACAGTAGTCTCTCCTTTGATAGTCACATCGCCACAGTAGTCAGGAAGTCCTTCCAAGTGGCGCACCTCATCATAAAAGGGTTCTCATCCAGGAAAAAAAGAGGTCATTGTTCCCCTCCACTCGACACTCATTAGAACCATTATAGAGTACAACCCCCCTTTTGGAATGTACCTCACAAGACATCTGCAGCAGCTGGAAAGGCCACAGAAGTACCTCACAAAGAGAATTACTGGCCTCAAACAAATGCCCTACACTGACCGTCTCAAAAAACTCCAGCTTTACTCCGTGGCATATCGCCTACTCCGAGATGATCTCTGCCTAACATATAAAGCTATGTCAAATCCAGAGCAGTTGGACATGCTACACCTAAAGAAATCCCAATCCCTCTGAGCAAAATGCTCTAGGGACCTAAACCTTGTCACTAAAATAAACAGGACATGCTGGAGGGATCGATTCCTGTCCCAGAGACTTCCCATACTCTGGAACAGGATGCCCATCTATGTCAAGCAAAGTTCTTCATTAGCACACTTCAAGAAAATTCTTGATGAGTGGATGGGAAATAGGAAATACACCCCAGGGATCACTTCTGTGTCTA
Source organism: Protopterus annectens (assembly GCF_019279795.1). NCBI lineage: Eukaryota > Metazoa > Chordata > Ceratodontiformes > Protopteridae > Protopterus > Protopterus annectens. The sequence continues at coordinate 601,359,099 of NC_056725.1, read as the reverse complement.
TGTTCAACAGTGGCACAGAAAAATAACTTTCTTGGGTGGCGTAAGCCAGGGAAACTTGTTGGCTAGGCTTACATAGGCCCTTGGGCCAATAGCCTAGTACCTACCTATGAACCTATGTCAAGGACAAGCTCTGCAGGAGACCTCCAGATCCTCTGTCCTGATTCTGGACAAGAAGGAGACCAATAGACTCATGCAAAAAATATATACACAATGCAGAACTGAGACATGAGCTTAAGGGGCATATGTAGAACTATCTGCATTAATATTGCTAATGTTACTGCTGACAACATGCTCATTACTGGAGACTTCCATGCCAGACCCAACATACTCATAAGCTCCAGCAGACTTGATGCCAAAGGAATTGAAGCAAATGGATAAGTTAATGACAGAGTTGTCAATGCTAGCTACCATGGCCCCAAGGTCAGAACCACAGGCAATACTGCAATGTCTTCTGATGTCCACATCAGTATTACATGGACAGGATAAAACCACAGAAAAGTGTGCATTTTTTAAGCATATAAGGTAAATAGCTTAAAATAGGTTACCAGAATCTGACAGAAGGCACCTGAAACAGAAAAAAACACTTATTGGTCAGACTGAAAATAATATTACCAGAAAAACTCTAAAGTAGCTGGGGGAAGCTCCTTCTCGAATGCATTGCTGTCTGCAACATATCAAAACAGATCTGCAAAGGAAGGTCCTCAGGCAGGACATTATGGGTAAGAGGGAACTGGTTAAGTAGTTTGGTAAGGTTTCTCACATTGAGCTACCCAAGGCCTAAATGTCATTCATTCTGCTACTAATGAGGATGGCCCTCCTCATACCAGATCGTGGCTTAACAAAGTTAATGGGTAAGGTATAATTAATCAAAGTACGGCTAACAAACAGTACAGAAACACACTAGAGAATGTCAGGTTCTAAAGCAGACTTTGCAGCTACAGTGTCGCAAATAATATTGGTGACATTGTTATGGGTACTAACAATGGTGTCTGTAACTGCTCCAACAGTGTAGAGGGATAAAGTCTTGACTATGACCCAGCTGACCCAGGTTTAATTAGCAGCTTGTGTGACTGATGGGCATCAGAGAAGAAATGGGAGTCCCAATCCAAGGTGGGAGAGCACTCATTGATATGCTCTCTAAGGGGAAGCATGGTCCAAAGAGGGGAGTTGGCCTCAGACATAACCAATAAGCATGTGGTGGGGAAAGGGACTGGGTAGGTCATAACCCCCCCAGATAGAAGCATAAATGAGCCAAGCCCCCAGGACACCATCAGGATCCACAACTGGCTCCAGCAAAAATGGAGCAAGTCCAAGGGGGCTGGAGAGGAGCTGGTATACCTTGAATGCACATTGGGTACTGGGAGCTGGGCCTGTAAACACGAGTTCTGAGGAAACCAAAAAAATGCTGTCTATCTGTCTGCCAGGATGCATGGAGCCTAAAATAACCTAGCAAACATAAGATGAGCAACTGAATCAGTGTGTATTTAAATGTAGAATGCAAAAAGAATAATCTTATCCATAGGTTATGTGACAAAATAGAAATTTAGGTAAAGTTAATAAATTTCTTTCAATGTCCCAATTTTTCCAAGTTTTCTAAGGCCATATGATGATGAGTATTTTATAAGAAATTCCTTAAATCTTATGAGTTACTAACAGAATAGCAGTGTTTTAAATAGGTGCACAGTTACTTTAGTATATGCAGATAGTTAATGCAATGATTCGGTTTCGACAAGTTAATTACAAATAGAGAAACACCACAAAATTACTGCCTGGGGAGCCAGAAGATGCAGAACTAAATGTAGACATCTTAAAAAGGATGATTATCACTTTTAGAACCTAGCTTTTAACTGCACTGTAATCTCTGAAAACACTGATTACAGACTTTGTTCTTTGTTGAGTGGAAGACAAAAAGATAAGAAAAATTTCAGCAGGGAGAAATGTTAGAGCTGTTTCTCAAAGGCCCTGTAAAATTAATTTTGTAGCACCAGAAGGAAGTAAAACACATTAATTAAAAGAAGCATCGCTATCATTTGGGGAAATATTCAAAAACACTAATATCAAACGGAAAAAAGATCATACTTTTTTGTATAAAAGTGAGAAATACTATTCCATACAATTTAATAAACTCTGTTTGATGCACATTTTGTGATATTCTGTGATCTGCATCATCAGTAACTAGTAAATTAAGCACAAACGATTCCTAAACAAGTTGTGCAGCATGCAATATGGATTCCTAATCGATTTGACATTGAGTAGACAAGCACAGTACTGATTCTTACTTCAGATGTACTCCAATGAAATGACCCCAGATGTGCTGCAGAAGATACATGCAAATGAAATGGGGTTGTTGAAATTAAGAACTACTGATATTAAAACGTATGTAAGGTGAACACTGTTATGGCAGACAGTTGTCTACAAAGGAAACTGCACAGCTGTGGTCACATGAAAATGCAATTACATAACACATGCAGGTTTCCTCATTGCATGCAGCAAATGTCCGCAGAGCTACAGCAAATGATGTACAGTAGTACAGGATACTCCATAGCACTGCTAGTCTGTGAGAGATCCAACAGTACTGAGAGCAACTATTGTATCACAGATTCACCAGTTAAGACATTATTAATCGCTTTAGAGTCATTTGGGACATTTTCTCATGCTTGATAGTTATGCCTCTGCAACACAGGCAATCAACATGAACGTGTTGCCTCTTCATACCTGTGGAGACCACAGTATGCACAGCTCTTTCCATACTAGCTACACAGATCTTTCACATACCAAGTAGGCACATATTGGGTGCTTCATGGGCTTCCATCTCACGAATAGAGAACAATGTCCCTGATATACTGCTATGACCATGCATGCCTTTTTTGACCTCATCACCTCTCAGCCATAGATTATACATATGTGCCAAAAAATGCTGTACCTGGCACACAGTTACAATGATTTGTCAATAGGAAATGCTACCAATCTATGAACTTCCAGGTTAGTTGTAACATGTGGAATCATAACCAATTTGTCCACACAACTCCCAGGCAGTTTATATGATTAACGTATGTGGCACATGTCAGCTAGTTTGTCATGTTGTGTGCACTGAAATTTCAAAGGGCCATCTAGTTAATAAGTGCAGGCACTGTAGCTAATGTGAAAGCATAAAGCTATGTATGAAGCACCCTCACTCAGCAGATGCATACCGTGTTTCAGGTAAGACTGAATACCTGCTGAGCCCTGGTTTATAACACTTGTATAGAATCCACAGAGTATGTCTAAACTCCAGCATAACATTGTGTATTTACAAGACTGTAGCACAGCATTGTACAATATATATTTGGCCTATTCAAACCCTGCTTCCACTGCCTCTGCATGTCTGGTGGAGGGCAGTCTGGTATGATCCAGCTACACCTTGCACATTGTTCTAATATTGTTGCATGCTCCATGATATGATGAGAAGGAGACAGACAGAGCAGTCTTAGGATAGTGGTATGATCATACTGCACACACACCCAGCCAGCAGGGAAGATGCACTGATATCATTGTACAACAACAACAACTGCCAACTGTACAGACCTCCAATCTCCACACAGCAATGGATGCATACATGACGTCACAGGAGAAGAAACAATGTATAGTACAGATATATAGACTCAGATGAGCACACAGTAACATGTAGTATCAAACTTATCAAAAATGATGCAAGCAATGTAAACAGAAAGCTATGCTGGTCAGTGTCTAGTCATGCTACAATATGCATCAGACATTCCCACATTTACCACGCGGGAGGGAGGATGGAGGGGAACACTTGCTCATCATGTGCACTGCTGGCTTAGGATACAATGTCATGTCTGTCTACATGTACTGGGTAGGTGGCTTATCACAGGTGTCTGAGTTAGTGGGCATTGTGTTTCATACTTTTTCTTCCTGTTATAGGGTGGTAGTGGTGGGGTCTCGGTCAATGACAGTAGCCTGGTGTGAAGTCTGGTATCCTGAGGTGAAGAATGTTCCAGCTCATACACAACTTCTTCCTGGAATTTGTTTAGATTGTAAATGCATGACTGATATGTGGTCACTACTATGGATTGTACTATGGCTTGTGGTCCTGTCTGACAGGGATAGTGTGTAACTTCAGGAGTGTGGCTTGGTAGAGGTTTAAATATGTGGTGTCTTGCCACTAGAGGATAAGAGTAGGGGCCTCCCATGGTGAGAAGTGATGGAGTATGGTACATGTTCAGATGCAGGTGAGGATAGTGCACCCTTAAAGGCCTTCTGCATGATCTCCCTATTATGTGACCTCCTCCAACCTTGGAAAACACCGTCAGTGAGTGTGGTGATGATGGCACTGGCAATCTTCTACGTGGAGGTGGAAATAGAAACACTGTGTGCCCCCATAGACTGCAGAAGATCGATCATTATAGTGTCCCTGACCCTTGTGTCCTCAGAGATGCCATATAACACAGCAGTGAGGTTCATGCTGGACTGGGGTGCAGTGAATTGTGCTTAAATGATACTGTAGCACATCTGCTGATTGATCTAGAGTGTCATGCACATGTCTGGGCAATCTGAGATGTGATAGCAATGAGCCTATCTGTGAGATTGTGAAATGATGAGCCTACATAGGTCAGATGCAGAGTGTACATGTGCTGATATAGCTGAAAATGCAGCAGTAGGATTGCTCCCTCATTGGGGATGGTGAGCATTCTTATGTGGGTGAGGCCATGCCTTCCACCTTTATTATGGGTCCATCCATGCCCAGGATTAAGGCAGTCAGTGCCACTGTCTTATCAGACTGTGACTCTGCTATGCGTGCTTCATCCATTATCATCATCACAGCTGCCAACATCAGCATGTTGTTGTGCTACACCTTCTGCAGACATCAATGTAGCAGTGCTCTGCCTTGTGAATACACAATAAACAACACACTGGAGGAAACAAGGGTACATGAGCCATAACCCTATCCACATGTAATGCATCTAAGGGTGTCCCTGAAAGATGTACCATACAAACCCAAATTACATGTGCTGTCATCCTGATGTGGCTGAATTCCTGGTGTACCTATAACCAGACATTGACAACATTTGCTGTGGTCAGCCAAACTCAAAGTCTCTGTGTGAAGTGCTACTGTACAGAAATCTGGTATATAAAGTACTAACTCGGTGCATCATCTATCAAGATGCATGGGGCATGCCCATCCTGAAGTCAGTGCCCACTCTTCCTGGGATGGTCCCAGAACAGCTGTCCCACTGCACAGATACCTCCGTCACCCTGTTGCTACCACCCACCTCAATCTTCATACACCTATATCCACATGGCACAGGCCTACATGCTGTACATGTTAGGAATTGGTAAAATGACAGCTACAACTAAAGAGGTAACCTACTTAGATCATACAATAATCAAAATGATGGTTGTGGGTTTGTATGTCATATGGCAGCTGTAGGAATAAATATTGAAATACATAAAGTAGCTGTGTGTGCCAAGAGGTATGCTGAGAGTGAGGAAGATGTCCCTGCTGCCAAGACTTGAGATCATCTTAGTAAATGCCAGTGATGTGGTCCTACTGCAGAGCAGTGTGTGTGTGTGTAGGGGGGGGATAAGTGTAAGAATATGAATGCCATATTCAGCCCCATAGGTCAATACATACAATATACAGCCCACGACAGGAGTCTAACAGTGACAGACATGTACAGGGGCAATTTGTCTTGATAGTGTGGGCTACTTTGTTGCTACCACCTTCTACAAACATGACAAATGCAGTCACATATACTGCTGTTGCTAGGTTTTTGTAATTTGAATTCTAGTGGATGGTTGTGCCTCTTCAGACTAATAATGTTATTCCTCCTAATAATGCTGCCTAAATAAGCAGTATGTCTTCCAAAGCCTGAGCATCATAGCCTACAACATAATAGCATGCCTCCAAGATGAACCAGGATGACATCCATTTGAGTAGCATGTAGGTAAATTAGGTTAGAAGGTATTCATGTCTATGAATACAGCAAACCAGTGGCATAAAGTTCAACTTACTACCTATACATGCCTCTGAAAGCTTGAGGCCGTGAGCTCATGCTGGAGAACTTCAGAGATATGTGTCATTCAGTCTTGCAAGAAGCTATGGTGCAGAAATCACATCATAGACATGATTCACAGGCCACCATCACATTCCTTGTCAAAGTGATACCATTTTTACATGAAATGCAGGATTATGGTAGCTACTGCCTGCTGAAAAGTACCTGCATGGTGCATGAAGAACATCAAGACAAGCTTTACCTCCTTCATGACCATTTGATGGACCACCTACTAAAAACATGTCATTGTGCATTTCAGAAAGATGATGCATCAAATGACCTGCCTGAGAAGCTGTCCTCAGCCACAGACATCACTGATACAGGGGAAAAGTACAAACATTGTCCTGATTGCCTGTGGTACAGACATCCTAATGAGATCCATGCATAAGAAATACTGGTTAGGCAGGAACTCATTGAATGACACAGTAAGTATTTCCCTTGTTTTTATATTTTTATATTTTCTTTTTACCCTGTTGTAAGGCTGGGACTATAATTACTACTGGAAAATAACTTTCAAATTCATCCTAGGAATTATATCTGCAACAGTCTGTGTCTTCATTGCCAGTTGGTGTCAATGGTGGTAGTGTAGAGGTGGCACTGTAGCAGTGAAGGTGGTGGTGGCACTATAGCCATGGTGGTGATAGAACTGTAGCAGTGGTGGTGGCAGCACTGTAGTAGTGGTGCTGGTAATTGTGATGGTGGCACTGTATCACTGATGCTGGTGATGGCACTATAGCAGTTGTGGTGATGGTGATAGAACTGTAGTAGTGTTGGTGGTGGCACTGTAGCAGTGGTGTTGATAATGGTGGCACTGTAGTAGCGGTGGTAGTGGTACTGTAGCAGTGATGGTGACGATGGCAATGTAGAAGTGGTGATGCTGATAGCACTCTAGCAGTGATGGTTGTGATGGCAGTGTAGAAGTAGTGGTGGTGGCACTGCAAGTGATATGCTTACTACATTTTGTGTGAGTTTCTGCAGTTGTCATGTTTATTTGCTGTGCACTTTTTTATCAGTAAGAGTAGAGTGTGATGCAGACTGTATTAGCTTCTACAACAAGCAGAAGAGGCTTGCAGCATTCAGTCCAATGCCTGGATGGGTTCACTTAGGACTGCCTTTCTATTTTGTTCAGATGATATATGTGCTCCATAGGCACATCCACTGTGTCCTGCCCTTGCTTAGGTTGTAGCTGAGGTTCATCAAAAGGCAGTTGTGGTTCCTCATTAGGATGCAGCTCATATGCATTAGGTGATAGAGCTCAACCAAAGCTACAGCAGGTACTGGAGGCTGCAGTCCAGTGAGGAACTTGTAGATATATGGTCCTTGCGTAAAGTGTCGTGGAGTGGCTAGCAGATGCACTTGACCAATCAACCCTGACTACTGGGTCATTGAGGGAAGGCATGTCCATACCACTTGCCACCCTGTTGACTAATGCGTGGATGTATCCCTGTAATATCCCTTTGGTCAGTGATGGGTATAGAGTTTGTTTATACTTCCTTTATCCCTGCCATACATGCACTGTTCCTCTTGTACCCCACCTCATATGCAGTGCTTTGTCCAACCCTCCCCATCGGCAGTTTCCTACCCTCTGTTTGTCAGGTGTCTTCCCATCATAATGTGTGGACTTCTACCACTGCTTGGTGATGATGTTACGTGTGTGTCTGTCTGCAGCCCCAAATTATCTTATCCCTCTCTTTTATCCTGCTTTCCTGTTCACCCTTCCCCTTCTGCCCTACTGTCAAAAAAGGAACCTACCAATACAAAAACACAGTTTCTCTCTTCCACACATTTTGCACATTCCTCTATAGTACCCTTTTCTGTGACCCTCTGCTGCTTGCTTGTCCCTTTTCCTACTTTCTTATACACCAATGTCCTTCTATTTTATTATGCCAACAGATGTCCACACATATGGACACTATTAGCAGTGTGGTGCCATATAACAGTATGGGTATTTGAATCTGTTTAACTTGGTGCCATCTTGGTAAAAGATTCCATTCGCATTGCTAGAGTGAGGCAAAGTGGGTAGCTGCCTGAGGTGCAAGGTGTGATAGAATACAATCAGCAGTTTCCAACAAACCTTTATTTCAGAAGCAAACAGTCTGCTACAGTTTAAAGCAGAAAACCTCCTTCTTCTGCTCCTCAACAGAGGAGCATCAGATCGGGGGTATGTTTGTTGTGCACTTTAATGCAGGAATGACAGATTTTTTTTTTTTGGACAGAATGGCACCAGATGTAATATGAGTAGGCTACAGGTCTAAAGGACACAATAATACTCACAAGCAGTTCTTTATATGGAGATAAATCAATCTGAGCTCATGTTTTCAGTTCTTGTGAGATCCCATTATGTAGTGTATGGTCACTGTACTGATTCACTCCTGCACTTCTGTGAGTATATTTTTCTGCACAGGTTTGTCTGTTTGCACAGTTACACTGCACAGCTAGTTTCATTTTCATACTTCCTGCCTGGCTTAGTTACATATCCTGAACCACAGCTAACTACCCATAAATGGGGCACATTTTCATTTGGATACTCATCATATCACAGTGTCGCCATGTATTGCAACATGGCTGCATAGGGCTTGTGCAGAAAAACAGCATAGTTCTATGACCCCTTCCCAAAAGATTATATAAGTTAATGTGATGTCAGAACTTATCACACTTAATTACCTCTTTTAAAGTGCAGAATGCCATTAAGCCAGATAATATCAGTTGTAAAGCTATCAAAACAGTCCACAGGCAATTAATACCACCAAATGGCTATCCAGTTTTAATAGAGTTATAATGTATTGTATTATACTAAGTATGGGAAATTGCTATGATATGACCAATTTACAAAAACAAAGGAGAAAGAACAGATATCAAAAATTACAAACTCATCTGTTTGGTATCCAGCATCATTAATAATTTTGCAAAGATTGTGTTTGGATAAAATACTAAAATCTTAACCAACATGCTTACCTAATAAATAAATAAATAAATTGCTCTGCCATTAGCTTTAATTTATTCCTCCATAAGACCTCTAATGCTTTAAATGCAGACAACACATTGATGTGGTCAGTGTGGATGGACAATAACAACCACAGCCTTTGGAAAAATAAATAATGAATTATCACCATGTAAACTCAAGAATTTGGGTCTGTCATTACAATTCATTAAGTGCGGACAAGAATGACTATAAAACAGAAGCTGGGCAGTGTCTTGAAGCTCACAGTGAATCCGACTGTATCACCAGGATCAGTGCTTAGTTATTATTTATTTATTATTTGCTGAATATCACATTTCACACACATGTCTTTTATGGAATTCATGCAGACAATATCAAAACAGTAAAGTAATAATTAGCCTTCAACAGCCTGAATGTGTGGGCCTTCAATACTAATATGATATTAATATTTGAGAAAACTAAAAGCGCGTGTTTGTCCCAGCCAGAACCAAGACTATGTATAATACAAATATGCTAACAGAACATTTTTTTTTTGCCTTTAGGTATATTAATGGATGACAGCTTCACATTTTATGAGTATATCAATGTTATTTATCTACCAGCATGCAGAAATGCAGGATGTACTCATCGATTTCTAAGCACGAGGAACAGCAACACTATGTATGACTGAATTATTTTCCAGACTGATTAGTTCCAAACTTGATTATTAGAGATGGTCATGGAACCCTTATACCAAACTATATACACATAAATGTATAGAAAGATAACATTTAATGCTCTGTTCTCTAGTGTGTCACTCACACTGAAGGATGATTTCTTACTTATCTACAGAGATTTTCAAGATGATTATCTGCTTGGTTCTTGCCTTGGTCTGCAGATATCAGCTAGAAACAAAGACAGTCTAAAAAGAATTTTAAAGAGAAATAAATTAATTTACTGGTTCTCCCAGAGAGTAGTTAGTTATTGCAATAATTTCCCTACCAAGTGTAAAAAAATGCAAGAACATAAGCAAATTTAGCACTAGGCTGGCGTCATAATTTGCTTAGAAATGGTATAATAAAGATCTACAGTGAGCATTATAAATTCTGGAATATATGATACGATATGATGTGATATAACAAACAAGGAGACAGGTAGCATATAAGAAAAATATAACCATTGTTCCAGTGGGAGTACAACAGAAACAAATGGGAAGAGTTCTGAAAAGCTATACATTATCACTCATCTGGTTAGAGGTCCTAAAATGAGCTGACGTCATTCACTCAAGATACAAGGCAGCAGCAATGTCACTGACAGAAGGAAAAGGATTTTTATTAGCTGGCAAAAGATATTAATTTTCTCGCTTATGTTCAGCAAAACAGGTACCGTTTTTACAAGCTTTATCATTTGAAGCTTTACATCATAATACATTTAATAATAGTAATCATTTTGAATATTATTTGCCACTAAACACACCAATGCAAGCAAAGAAACTTTTTTATTAAGACAATTTATCAATAATAGATAGTTTGCTCACCTAATGTGTGGCTATATCTTTGTGTTTTTTGTAGAATTCCTTTTTTAAATTTATATACACATGCCTACCTTCCTTTGTGCACTTTGTACAAACAATACTTCACAGACCTGTCTCTGTATGCAGTTTATCAAACTTGTTTTTTTTTTTCAAATGAAATATACTGCATATGTTGTAGGAACATTATAAAATCCATGTCTCTGCCACATCTGCCTGTATTCTAACTCATCTAGGTGCTAAATACATAAAAATGTTCACACACACACACACATATATATATATATATATATATATATATATATATATATATATATATATGTGCATATATATATATATATATATATATGTGTGTGTGTGTATATATATATATATATATATATATATATATATATATATATGTATATATATATATATATATATACATATATATATATATATATATATATATATATATTGGTCCACTATGTAATTTCGAGATACTGAAATCCCGAAATTCAGTATTTCGAAATTACATAGCCAAAAACTCAAAGATCTGAAACCAGCAGAAGCGTGAAATTCAAAATCCCGAAGCATGGAGATGATGAATTTCCGCTTCTGCTGGTGCAGTGTGTGGATGTATCAGTTGAATTTGGGTAAGTTTGTGTGTGTAACTGTGTTGGTTAGGGGCTTTAGTCTGTGTAAGTGTGTGTTGTGACTGTGATGTGTGTGTGTGAAGGACTGTAAAATGTGTGTGTGTGAGTTTCTTTTGTGTTTCTGTTTGTGCGATCTCGGAGTTAGAATATATAAGTAGGGGGGGTGGGATGCAGGGTGGCTTGCACCCCTTCTTATCTATAGTGTAGCTGCATTTATTTGATTGTGGGGGGGAGTTTTGTGTTTGTTTATGTGTGTACTGTATGCGTAGCATTGTTTCGGCATTTTGAATTTCGCGGTTGTGTGTTTTTGTAATTGTGAGTTGTGCTTGGGTTTTCGGCTATGTAATTTCGAAATACTGAATTTCGGGATGTCAGTATTTCGAGATTACATAGTAGACCCATATATATATATATATATATATATATATATATATATATATATATATATATATATAGACTACTAACAACTTATTTCAAAGAGAATAAGGTATCAAAGACATTTCTTGACTATCCCAGACTCACCATACTTATACAGCACCATAGTCCTACATTACTCTCTATGACATTTAGTGTCTCTTCTTTCCCAAACTAACTTGGTGCTCAGATAGTGGAACTCTTGAACAGATTCCCCTGGATTTTATACAGCTGATACTTGTTTCAAGTTAGGGATGAAAGCGCACTTATTACAGTTAGTGTAAATAAGTCTATTTCCAGCTTCAGTGAAAATTAAGGGGCCATCTCAGATATCTGTAGTTCTATTTTTTGTTGTGCAGTAGCCTCTAATGCCTTGTATTACTAAATAGCCCTAGATGATATGAAATATTCTGACAAGCACCAGAAGGATGTTTGCTAAGAATCTGTGTGGCTGTTTTGTCTTACTTACTGTGAAATAACAAATAAATACAAGTACTTATCGGCACTATGTAAAACAAATTTAAACTTCATGACAGAATATCCTAGCAGTCATCACAACAAAAACAAGCAGAAAATAAAACATTGTTTTACCTATTCAGTTACCATACTTTTATGTATTGTAGCAATAATATTTACATTCTGGCATTAAAGAAATAGGAGTTTCTGAAGTAGCTTTTATTCAAATAACATTTCTTTTCAATCAAAATATGAAAAAATGAGCAGGCTGTATTTCCTTGATCTTAGTCATTAGTATTTTATTTTATATAGTAAGACTTCAAATTTTCTTCTCTTAAAGAATTTCTGCCATGTGGAAGCTAAAGGCAAAATGAAAATGCTGAGTGAGATTTCAGTTTCCATGCCCATTGAGAATAGGTTTACTCTTTGTAGTCTGTAAAAACAGAAAATCAATACTTGACTTGCTTGCAATCCCCAAAGAAATGGCCCCATCTGGGTATGGGAATGCTATATAGCAACAAAAGGCAGCCCTATAATAGCTTAATTCTGATAACTAACAGCTTCATGAAGACCAGGTGAAAGTCTTCTGTGAAAGGTAACAAGACATGAACTAGCTGTAGGACTATAAATGTGGCTGCTGCAACTTTTATCAGAGAAATCACAGCAGCAAAGGCCTGAGCATGCTCTTTTTATTATTGTGCTGACAACATAAAACGTAGCTATTGGCAGGCCTGATTACAGCATCATTCTGATGTCAGCAATGGCACCTTCTGACACACATGACTAGCACAGCCATTTGATGTTGACAACAGTAGCATTCGACAGGTCCTTTGGAACATTTTTTAACCTGCTGCTGTAAACAGCTTAAGGCAGGCCTCAGTACAACTATAAAGCAAATTATTAATCTGCAGTTTAAAGTGAAATGCTAGGGTCCCAAGTTATTTGCTTTCACAATCTTAGAGGAGAATGAAATGTTACAGCTTGAATCCTCAAAAGTAAACACAATGTATTATACAGACAAGTTCTGAAAGGAATGCTTATTCTTTCATTCTTTTAAATCCCCTAAATTTACCTGTAATTTCGTCCTAGGTTATCCTGCTAACCAATTTATTTGACCTTTTAAAGGTGAGATTTAAGTGCAGGACATACCATCATGCAAAGCAGGTTAGAGTTGATCCCATCTAGACCTTCCAGTACAGTATTAGTGTATTACACGTGTGTGTGTGTGTGTGTGTGTGTGTGTGTGTGTGTGTGTGTGTGTGTGTGTGTGTGTGTGTGTGTGTTTGTGTGTGTGTGTGTGATTTCATAAACATATAGATATACGAGTACTCCTAACACTTTAGTTTCCTCTTTCTTTCTTTTTGCAGAAATTGAATTTGCAGTGACCCCTCCTTCTACATAGTTGTGCATATTGGTGAATTGTTTTTCATGTTTTCTTTTATTTATTTATTTTGTTATCACTAATTTTATTTGACAAAAAATGACAAAGCTCATGCAGCAATGAACATCAAATGCTGGCAAACAAACATCCTCAGTAAAGCCCCAGTGATTGCTGACTACAACAAAATATGTCAGACTATATGATACTGAATTTTTAAAATGTTCTGATACAGTTTTTACTCAACAAGCAAAACAGGGAAAAAGAAGAGAAATTTGGAGGTCCACAACAGAATTAAGAAAGCTAAAACATACATAGTTTATGAAAACCTGTATGCAACTTTATGGGGTTAACAACTGCAAATAGAGACCTTTTTCTTCTTCTATCCTAATCAAAATTATAGGTGAAGCTAGAAAGAGACTTAGAACTGTGGAAACATCTGCAGATCAATCAGATTCTTGTGTAATTCTGAATTTATTTACTCAGGTTTAAGGTCACTGTTTCAAAAAGGGTGCAAGTAGGGATTTCTGTTTCTGAAGCTACACTGTATCTCAATGGAAGTATATATATCATTCTGTATATGATATATTGTGATATACTACCCAAGAAAAATAATGTGAATCTTCAATAATAAAACAAAAGCATCTGCGGTTTAAATAATTATAACAAATTAGACTGTTGCATGAATCACATACAAATGTTCTACTCCTAACCCAAACAGTCTCTGCTGACTTGAGATTTTTACTTCTATTGTATAATTGTAAAAAACAAAGTACTCTGCCTTTTCCACCACTGCTTATCCATGTCCACAATGTAATGCATATGAGATCTGCTGAAATTCTGCTTCTTTATATCAAATGTAATGGCAGATGCTACTCTCAGTCGTGTGATTTTCAAAAGCCAAAAAGAAACTCAAGTGGTCTGCCTAGTAACAAAATAGTATTATCTGCCATTCAGCAGGTCAAAAACAACAAAGTTGTAAGATCAGATAGTACATCACATTAAGTTGTTACAGCCAAGAGGAAGAAATGCTATAGAAGTTAATTTGGTGACTATACAATAATAGGGAAGCTGCAGGTAATATGAAAAGAGTTGACATCATTATCCTCTTGACGAACTGATTCATAGTGTACGTGGACATTCTAAAGGCACACTAGTTGCTGCCTCTGGAAAATCCTTGCTATACATTCTGAAATGTTTGTTTCCTGCCTTTGTATAATTGCCTTTGTCCATCTGACGAATGGTGATCACCAGTATTAAACTCCTGTGCGACCTGACTGCTCATGATCAACAGGCGATGAAGTAACAGTGACATACATATATATGTTAATCCAGTGATGTGACCAAATTTCATATTGTAGCATCAGTACGCACCCTTTATGCTGCTAGCTTTACGTCAGCAGATATCGCAGCTCATTAGGTAAAAACATTAAAGAAAGGTTGCTTCTTACGACCTCAAGTGCTGCCTGCAGTGATAAAGATGTCAGTTCTTCAAGTGGCAGCATTTCAGTGCCAGCTGATAAGAGACAGATTACAGTGGTAAGCTACTCGTTGGATGTTATTAAACCATCCATAACTACTGTGCTGATATGTAGATGCCACCGATAGTCCGTGCCCACAGCTATAACAACACCCGTGTAACTGCATGAGCTTCCCTTGTACATAGCAGAAACAGAAGTGCTTACATCAGCATAAACTTGTGTCCTTCTGTATATTTTCAGTAAGGTCTGCTCTGTTACTGAACAATCTGATAACTGAATAAGAAATTAACATTGCGTTGTGACTTTCAAATATTCTGGTACTGGCATTCAGAAACTTTTAAGTTTGTCATTCAAATGAGCTGAGGAAATGTTATGCCATTTAGCCTAATTGTGCTAGTATTGCTCAGACAAGTGTCTCTTCTGCTGCTTATCTGGACTCTGAAACAGGTAGAGCACCCTGATAATGTCTTGTCACCCTGACACATCACTGAAAAGTGCAGGTTGCAACAGCAAAAAGAAATTAAAAGATTCATCTAAGCAGCATGCTGAATTAGTCTTCAGCAGAACATGGATAATCTGTTGTATACATTTTTATTACCAACTGACCACTTTCCCTTTTCAATAAATATGTTTATTTAACATTGGTTGACTGGGAAAGTCCAACTAGGACAGACCCCATTTTCAGCAGATGCCCGGGGAGAAACATTCCAAATGCATGTGTTTGGAATGTGGGAGGAAACAGGAGTATCCGGAGGAAACCCACATGAATGTAGGGATGACATGCAGACTCCACACAGAACGCACCCCAGGTGAGAATCGAACCAGAAAACCTCTTACTGTGAGTCAACAGAATTAAGTGATGCACCGAGCCACCGCAGACAGAAAAAAAATCTGCCTTCCTTATTTGTGAAAGGGAAAAGATTTTATTAACACATTTTAAATAAATACCTATGCACCCTTGTTAAAAGAAAAACGTTCAAATAAACAAAAACACACTCTATCTCTTATTTCACCAGAACTAAGTAAATGCCCAGAAAGTACTTTGAGTGTCTCGAATGAGAAAGTGGGAATGCCATACCTGGACTTTTGTAATGCAGTTACTATGTAATTAGGAAGTAAGAAAACACATTAGAAGACATGCTGTGGGTTGCTTGATGTCTGTATCAGTAGAACATTGTCACGCAGTTGTATGCCATTGGTTACAGTAAGCAGAATCCACACAGACAAAAGGTTAATGACCAGTGGGTGACCAGAAGGGTCGTTCCTTTTCAGGGTCTTTAACAATGACTTTGCAGAAGATCTGTGAATGTTTTACACTCGCCAGAAAGAGAAAAAACAGTCAATTTTTTTTCTGCTTCTTAAAACATCTGAAAGTCCTTGCCATTTTCCATTCCTTCCTTATCTGAGAAGTTACCAAGGGAGACTGGGCACCTTTTAGTCTTCTGCAGAAGGTAGTACTTGCCCTCTAATGGTAACATGACAAGTACATGCTTAGATGATATATTAAGAACCATCTGTTATACAGCAGGGCTGTGGTGCAGCATGACAAACTCTACTAAAAGCAGGACAGTAGTAGTTATGAATGACTGAAAAGAAGGTCACTTAGGGTCCAGAATTCTGAAGAAGTCCTTGTACACAACGGATGAAAGCACTTGATTTTTTCATTAAAATCGGTGCTATCCAGTGGCTCCCTTCTTTTTTATTTTTTATTACTTTAAAACGTATTGTAAATGTAAAAATGTGCATGTTTTTACTGTTTTAATTAAACGTCTTGTTATGAACTGTGATGTTTTTATTTATACTATATTCATTGAGTACTACATTTTTGCAATTCAACTGACTAACTTTTCCTGAATCAATATAAATCCATCCATCTACAACCTCTCCTTCTCATCTTTGTACATTGGGTCCGGATGTAACTTCAGCAGTGACAATCATCTAGCGCAAATCATTCTGAATCGCCAATAAAAAATGTACAAGCATCCAAAGTTCAAAACTGCAACAAGCACAGTCCTGACTCCACTGGTGTGAATGCTGTTAAAATAATCACAACTGAGAAGCTACACTGTCACCTACCACAAAGACTGCTATTCCTCTGCAACCCCTAAGTATTATTTTTTTTAAATGAGAAACATTTTTATTAAATTATCACTTATGACATACACAATCCTATATTTATATAAATGAAAACAAAGCATATTGACATATTTTCAGTTGCAAACATTATACATCACTTATATCTAGTCATTTATAGTCAAACATTACATAGCTCATTCAATTCCTGCCTTCCTTTAAACCTCATTCCTCCTCCAAAACATTATTCTGCATGTATTGTCCCTACATTACCCATTTTTATGTAATATGCTCCTAACCTTTTCTAAAGATCCCACTTCCAGTTGTTTTATCTGTTATATTCACTACTTCTAGTACAGCTGATTTAGACTTTGATTTCTATTTTCTAGTAATTACTTTTTTAGCAGCCACCATAATTAGACTCAGCAAGGCCTTCCTAGATCTAGGCAATTCCAATTGTGTATCATAGCTGAAAAAATCATTTCCTTAATTACACCAATTTGCTCATGTAGTATTTCTAACAGAGTAGTCTGCAGGGAATTTATAAAATCTGCCAACTCTTATCCTAGTTTTGGAGGTAAGAATAATTGTCCCTTTAGATCTTATTACTGGGTTCAGACTTGCACATTTTGGAATTCTAAATTTCAAGCAGCAGCATCTTTCCCCTTGAAAAATTCAGTCTGGGTTTTTTTTTAGGGAAAAAACAACTAAACATCTTAGGAAATGTTATGCAATATGGAAAAGTTATGGAGAGTTAATGTTACATTAAGAAGTAACAGCAATGACATACTATTGTTCAAAATACTTCAGTCTGTTGGCTTGGGTTCACAGGGTCATAGTTATATGCTAGGCTAATGAGCAATAGGGCCTTTATAGTCCTAGTCATGCAATCTAACTCAATTGTGTCCCTATGATTCATGGACGCTTATTAGGAAGGGGTATTTCTAGAGGTTATGTTGTGAGGAGGCAGTGGCGGCTGGTGACTTCAAATCAAGGGGCGGACTGCAGGAGACACCTGAATGGGGGGGGGTCAATGGGAAGGGGTGTGACCAACTAGAAATGGGGAGGAGCTATGCTCAAAACCACAAAAACTGTAACTTTGATTAAATACGCTGCCCTGGGTGCCAAACCACCATTATGAGAGTCCAATCAAGACAAAATGAAGTGTAGAAGAAAAACAAATATTTCAATGCATTGGCTGCATGACAGCTTACTTAATATCTAAATGGAAACAAAAAGGTTGTGAGGCATGAAAAAAATAAATTACTTTTTAAATACATTACTGGAATGCCAGTCAAAATCAAGTATAAGAAAAACAAGCAGCACTCAGTTCAAATCGCTTCTCCTTGCACTGCAGTTCTAATTATAATTTATATTCAGCTTTATTAAAGTACCAAGTAACAAGCTGAAAGTAGCAATCTCTGTGATACCCCCACTGGTAAAAATGTTTCTTATCCAAAAAAGACCTGCTGCCTGACAATAACTATCTATTTGTTTCATGGGGAAAACATGATCAAATTAAAAAATGAAAAGCAAACAAGAAAAACTCAAGAGACATTGCTTAAAGGATTACTGTACAGGTTATGGGCCACACATGCTAGATTGGCATTCTGTTTAGTTTACAGGTAAAGCCTGCAAACATGACTGCAAGTCTCCAACAAATGTAATGAGCTTCTTAAAATAATGTAATTCTGCCCTTTATTACAAATATTGTCATATGCATTTCAATACCAAGGCTTATATGTTATCTAGTTATGTAAGTATTCTCTGCATGGAAACAACAGAAAGGCTTTCAATGTTGGCAATTCTTTAACAGTATGCCTACTAAAGTTTACTTGCATCTCACAATCTCAGACAAGCTTA
Organism: Protopterus annectens; assembly: GCF_019279795.1. Lineage (NCBI taxonomy): Eukaryota > Metazoa > Chordata > Ceratodontiformes > Protopteridae > Protopterus > Protopterus annectens. The sequence goes on along the minus strand of NC_056725.1, from coordinate 601,340,292 downwards.
TCTGATGGTCATTAAAACATTGCTATTGAAACACAGAGCAACAGGCACTTTCTGAATAATAATAAGCATAAATCAACAGTATAAAAATATGACAGAAACCAGAACAGTCTGCAAAATCAAGGACAGATGAAAAGCCACTGTAGTACTTGTGTCTACCTTCGATGGGGGGATACTCTGCACATTTACACTGCATAACTACTCCTCTCCTTGCTTGGACACATCCAGAGTCACTACATGGGGGAGTGGGGTGCAACAAGTATGTCACAATTTGAAATGTCTCTGGCTTACTGTAATGGCCCTGACACATTTGTCATACCTCTCAACCTCAGAGCAAGAAATCTGGACAAAGCCATACATAGAAGTGGGACAAAGGCCCAAAAATAAGGACAATTTTTAAATATTGCTCTTATACACTTAGAAAGATAATAGAATAGTAGGTCTTGCATTAGTATGAATTTTCTGAAGGATATGAAATCTGAAACTCATATGTCTGTCATTATTTTCTAACTTCGGTCTTTAAAGACTTGCCACTGATTTGCAAAAATAAACACAATTGTATGAAAAATGGACCAAAATTTTGATGCAAAAATATAAAACAGCCACACAATACAGCTGGGAACCTGTCAAAGAAGGGACACTTTTTAAATATTAGTACTGCTAACTTGAGCAGCTGACAAAATAAAAGAATCTACATGCATTTCTGAAATAAAAGTAATCTATAACTCTAAGTATTAGTTATTTATTAATTGTAAACCCTCCACGTTTCTTCTAAAATTGCCATTTTGTGGAGGGATTATTAGGGGAAGATCAATATTTTTAGCCAAAATTGGGGACAGTTGAGAGGTTTGGATATGCCTAATTCTATAAAGCAATTTATTTGCACATACTTCTCAACCTGTTAATGCAGGAAATCTGGACAAGGCCAAATATATTGGGGGAACATATACACTGTACTAAAAATTGCTCTTGTATAAACTGAGACAGTTGATAGAATAACAGGTCTTGCTTTAGCATGCATTTTTCTGAAGGTTATGAAGTCTGAAACCCAGTGTCTGTCATTATTTAGTGACTTAAATCCTAAATGATTTGTCAGAAAACTGCAAATTTTATGAGGAACAAACCAAAAATAAGAAGCAAAAATCTATTCATTCTGTGAAAATCTGGATAGTTGAGAGGTATAGTTCAGCCGGGGCTGTCTTTGAGTTTGCCATCTTTCCCCCTCACAAAATCATGGTCGAATAGAGCCTCCCCCTGCAGCCATTCCAATGAACCATTACTTGGCTATTTCACCCCATTTATCATAAACACTAATGTGCATACTGCTTTACTTCTACGATGATTTGGACTTCATTTGAAAGTTTTATTTTGCATTTTACAGCACAAACACTAAGACATCTGCTAAACAAAGCAATGCAGTCTCCCATTGAAAACAGACTAAGCATTAAAACTTCTCTGCCCTTGAAACTCACATTCATTGAAACAGCATTGAAACCCACATTCAAAGAAAATACATTTGGCTAGTGGCAGATAAAGATTAACTGAGGGCTGTTTTCAAATCATAGGCCCCTTGCACATGAAACATGCATGAGTCTGTTGATACACCTCCCTGATTTTATTAAATTATATTCCTTGTATAATTCAGTATAGCTTAAATTTATTGTTTTGAACATTTTTCCAGTAAGCAATAAAACAAAATGCATGCACCAATAATGACAAAACTGCCCAATTCAGAACATTTCCATCATAAAAGTCTACTCAAATTTCTATAATCCACGAGTATCAGTAAATATGCACTATTTCTGCTGAAGTAAAAGTCATCTAAATAATTCCACATTAAAGAGATCTGTAACTAATGAAAAGGTTGCTGCTAGCAAACAACTTTATATTTCATTGTTTCATCTACAAATAAAATGCCTGTTGCCCTTGAGGAATAAATTGCCTATGTTACATTAAACAAATGATAAGATAGTAATATTGCAATAGGGAATGGATGGCAAACTGATAATAGGTTCATAGATACTAGGTATCTCTGCCAAACAGGACATTCTCAGGACTGCAGCATCTACCCCTTTTAAAAGTACAAAATACAGTATCAGCAATGCATGTACATACTGTGGGAGTAGAACCCACAGCCATCTGCATCAAAAGCAAATATTCAAACTGTTATGCTATTAACAATGCAAGCAGATGTAGCACAAGCAGCACTAAACTTTCCTTCCCCTGAAGCTCTCAGCTCCTTGTAAAATCCATGCTACACTCAAGTTTATCTCTCAATTTTGCAGCACAAGAAATCTGGAAAAAGCCAAAATTTATTGGGTGATGGGACAAAAGCCCAAAAACCAAGGACACATTTTAAACATTGCTTGTATAATCTTGGAAAGTTGCTAGAATAAAGTGCCGTGTTACCACCATGCGTTTCGCTGCCAAGTTGTGAACCCAGGACCCTGTACACTACAGTCAGAGCAACATACCACTATGCCAAATCAGCTGCTTCTTGAAAGATAGGAAGACTGAAACTTAAATGACTATCATTTAGTGAATTCAGTTCTCACCATAGCTCTCAACCTCTTAGCACAAAAAACCTGGACAAAGACAATAATAGGGGAATACAGCCACAAAAATAGGGACAAATTTCAAATATTGATCTTATAAACTTAAAAAATTGCTAGAATAAAAGGTTTTGTGTTACCATGTATTTTCTGAAGAATATCTTCTTTCGGCTGCTCCCGTTAGGGGTCGCCACAGCAGATCAACCGTTTCTATTTATTCCTGTCCTCTGCATCTTGCTCTGCCACACCAACCACCTGCATGTCCTCTCTCCCCACATCCATAAACCTTATCTTAGGCCTTCCTCTTTTCCTTTTACCTGGCAGCTTCATCCTTAGCATCTTTTTCCCAATATTCTCAGCATCCCTCCTCAGCACATGTCCAAACCAACATAATGTTGCCTCTCTCGCTTTGTCTCCAAACCTTTCAACCTTGGCTGACCCTCTAATATACTTATTCTTAATCCTGTCCATCCTCATCACACCCAGTGCAAATCTTAACATCTTCAACTCTGCCACATCAAGCCTTTTTGTCAATGCCACTGTCTCCAACCCATATAACATAGCTGGTCTCACTACCCTCTTGTAGACCTTCACTTTCACTCTTACTGGTACTCGTCTGTCACAAATCACTCCTGACACTCTTCTCCACCCACTCCATCCTGCCTGTACTCTCTTTTTCACATCTCTTCCACACTCACCATTACTCTGAACTGTTGATCCCAAGTATTTAAACTCATCCACCTTCATCACCTCTACTCCCTGCATCCTCACCATTCCTCTATCCTCACTCTCATTCACACACATATATTCTGTCTTAGTCCTGCTGGCCTTCATTCCTCTTCCCTCTAGAGCATATCTCCACCTCTCCAGGGTCTCCTCCACCTGTTCCCTACTCTCACTACAGATCACAATGTCATCTGCAAACATCATAGTCCACGGGGACTCCTATCTGATCTCGTCTGTCAACCTGTCCATCACCAGTGCAAATAAGAAAGGGCTCGGAGCTGATCCTTGATGTAATCCCACCTCCACCTTAAACACATCCGTCACTCCCACCGCAGACCTCACCGCTGTCACACTACCCTCGTACATATCCTGTACCACTCTTACATACTTCTCTGACACTCCTGACTTCCTCATACAATACCACAACTCCTCTCTAGGCACCCTGTCATATGCTTTCCCTAAATCCACAAAGACACAATGCAACTCCTTCTGACCTTCTCTGTACTTCTCCATCAACACTCTCAGAGCAAACATCGCATATGAAGTCTGAAATTCAAATGCCTGTCATTATTTAGTGAATTTAATTCTTCACTGATGACAAAAATCCAGAAAACCACAGATTTTATGAGGAACAGAACAGAACGAAAACATGAGGCAAAAATCTGGACAGTTTACACAAGTGGTGGTGGGTAGAGAATTCAGGCTCTTGCTACCTGTATTCAAGGTACAGGGTTTGAGCCTGAGTAACTGTAGCCTAACCATCCACATTATACTATTAAAAATGTTTCCCTACCACAACTACTACACAAAGCAAATGAACACAGATCACACACAATACCCAACATGAATGCCAAAAACATGCAACAATACTCTAAATCTATCCCCTTACCTAGCTCTTACTGTTCTCACAGACACTTGTACATGCACACTGTATGTTATAATATAATCTCTTCCACAACCATCTTTTCTGTCAAACATTAATTTTCATGCTCACTCCTACTTACCTTACCTGCACTCACTGTATAAAATTTTAATTCAAACCATTTTAGATTCACACGTATGTGCAGTCACTTTTTTTACACACACGCACACACACACACACACATACACATACACACACACACACACACACACACACACACACACACACACACACACACACACACACACACACACACACACACACACACACACACACACACACACACACACATACATTAATTAAACAAAAATAAACTCACTTCACCACTTTGGAAAATCTCCAGTCCTAATTATCCATGCACACCTCTCAAACTACAACTTTCCCAATAAAAAAAAAGTGCTGTATCTACTTCGACAGTGACAGACACCATGCAAAGTCTGGCAAAAACAGTAAACTTTAGACTCCTCCATTGTACTGGAAATAAAATGAGCTGGCTGTTAAGAGGCCCGTGTTAGTGGATTTAAAAACAAGTAACATCAACAACTAACTGAAAACAGTTATTCAGTATGTACACATAACAGTGTTTAGGGTAAGCAAGTATTTATTGAATGACTGAGAATATAGTATTTTGTTCCCCCTACCTCAATAAGTTAAAAATCGAGTGACTGTCTGTCTCCGGGTCTAATTGAGCATGTTTAACTCACAAACTCAAAGTCTTTCTAACTCCGACTGTATTCTGTAAGCAAGCCAAAAAAAAAAAGTTGTTTAACGGTTAACCGTCCACCGTACAAAAGTAAAATAAGCATCCAAGCACTGTGCTGCTAGTAGTAGTACTGACTGGTTCTCACCCTCTTTTTCTGAAAGAGAGTGAGAACCAATTAGCCATACAGCTGTCCGTGTCACGTACGTGACTGTGGACGTAGCAGTCCGACCTCCTTCTGTTTTACTGTGCGGTTAACCGCATAACCTTTTGGGCATCACATTGATGCCTTCTTCTTTCCTTAATCTGGACTGCAGTCCAGATTTAGATTTAGAGAGATTTATTTAAAAAAAAAAACGGAACTCAACAAGCATGCACAGTCCTAGTTCTGGGTCTGTGCGAATCAGTCAGACTCACTTAGAAACTCAGCCACCAGCCAGCAGTAAAAATTAAATACTAATTTATAAATATATATAAATATATATTTTTAAACTGTTCTTTTCAACTGGGAGGGCTGCAGTCCTGCAGTCCAATGGCAAGAGTCACCAGTGTGAGGAGGTATGTTAGTTTAGGCTTGTCTGAAGAAGTATAGGTACTATCCTGTACGAAAGCGCTTACTTTATTTGTGAATAAATAATTCTTTTTGAAGTGTATCCAGGCCGTGTTCATACTTTTTTGTTATTTTCCAAGTTTGTCTTGTGTTTTCATAGTATCTAGTTTAGGCATTACTGTGTTTGCCTCTGTCTATCAGAGACAAGGGGACCAGACTTGGGATGAATTTCTGATTTCCCATCCATTCATCAAGGTTATGCTTAAATAGGGTTAGAGAACATAGATAATCTGTCATATACATTTTATTGCCAAGTGATTATCTGCTTCACATGGTTGGAGAGCCTGTTCCAGAGAATGGAGACCCTCTAAAACACATATCTGTCTCAAAACATGTCTTATTTTGTCACACGAAAAATTTAAATCCTTGGATCTAGCGATTCTGATGCTGTTCATTTTGCAGATGTGCAAAAGGTCCACCAGAGATGGCTCTGAGGAAATCTTGTATGCCAGGCATAGAAAATCTCTTAACAGAGTAAGAGACAGAGTATAGAGATAAGGCTTTAAGGTGATTCATATAGGACAATGTGTTTATATTCTGGATTCTCCTGGTAAGGATCCTTTTTGGGAATTCCAACTCTTGCATGTCTGGTCAGGGACATGTCGAAAGAGGTTTAATCTCCATGTTTGCATTAAACAATAAAGATTTATAAAAGATAAAAGATTTATTTAAAAAATTCAGAAAACATTCAGAAGCCATGCAGCTGGAATATTTGCATGTTGTTAAGGGTTATTTGCATATATCCCAACAGGCCTTGTTTCAAGGAAGTTTAAGGCAGTAGCACAGCAAAGGTAGTGCAAAACAGGCAACTGCCCTTGCAGCAAAGTCTAGGGGGCATGGTCAAGAGCTCTGCAATTACAGTGCATAAAGGCATTTGAGTTCAATGGTTATTTTTTGGGGGGGGGATCTTCGATTGAAGAGCTAGGGCTGGGAATTGGCTGCCATAATGCATGTAGCCGATCACACAGTAAGCTTTCCTTTCCTTTTTTATTTATTTGTTTTATCATTTTTATATATATATATATATATATATATATATATATATATATATATATATATATATTTTTTTTTTTATTTGCTGTTCTCTAGAGAGATGAAGGGGATGCATTGGCTGATTTACTGGCCATTTTTTTTGCTCTTCACTTGATGAGCTGAGTGGGTTGTGTGCAAGGTCATGTGACTGACACAGGGAGTTAGATAAGCTACAAATGGCTCTGGTTTAAGGTATCACACAGTGGAAACTCTAGTTTCCTTACGTCTTTTTGTTGTTGTTGTTGCATATGTGACTTCTCTGACAAACCTTTTATCTGTTGTTTTGGATTACATTTCAGTTCGCAGTGTGCTTTATTAAGGAGCTATCCCTCAAATTGAAGCAGTTCATTCATTTCATCAATACCTTGAAAGGCTATATGCTTTCTACAGGCTAAAAAATAATAAGTCTTGCACAGTTTGCCATGACCTGTAATCAAGTTGTTGTGTCTCTTCTAACTTTTCCATGTTACACTGGTTGCTTATGCCACATTGCATATGGCTGCCATGCTTGATGGGGGTAGCCATTGCCTTATATCTGCAGTGACCTTGTAGAATTGGATAAGACCCACTATGCACAAGGACTACTGTTCATTTACAACCTAGTATGTTTTATCTGATCTGCTGACTTTGACAAAACAAAGTGTAGCTCAAACCTTGGTCTAGCAGTCATAGATAACCAGTAATTCACAGGCTTAACCTTCTGCACTGATGATAGATATAAACAAGCTACTAATGAAAACTGTTCTATTTTTCAAATGTGTTTTTCCTAATGTTGATATATCTGTATCCATTTGGTCACATAAATTATAACATTTCTAAGCTATTAATATAACATCAGTTCTACAGGTCGTCCACCCTAATGTGATCAAAAAGGCAAGAGAGCATTTATTAATGGCACTATTGACATGAAGGCTCTACAACAAACAATAAGATGGAATGAATTATATCTTATCTGCTGTAACATATCTCCCAGTTTATGTGATCTGAAAGTAAGTTTATCACAGTGTCTTAAAATGCTGTGAGACTGTTTCCAAAAAAAATACAATGGTTAATTTTGTCTAAAAATAGTGTTTTAGAAACTTAGAAAGAACTGGTTTCAAAGAAAAACATTTCACATTATATACATAGCACATGTACTGCATCAAGTAGAAAATGTGACAACATCTGTAATTATTATTTTATTTGTTGGAAAGGAAATAAGTGTGGTATTATTCTGAATAAGCACTAAACAACTCTGAAACAATAAAACAAAGTCTGCACTAGTACTGTTATACAATTTATTCATGATGCTACTTTCATAGCATTTCTAACCTTTTTCCTTGCAGAGTGACTGAATATGAGTTAATACCAGTATTTATCAAGACTGCAGACTGCTGCTTATTATTATGAATAATGTCATATGATTCAAAATACGTTATATGAAATTATATCCTTTTCTGATATTTTCTTTAGAATCCAATCATTCCTTGTTCTATGCTGCATAACTCTTCCAGCTACTAATTGCTTGCATATTCGGTAACCAATAAAAGTAAGGAAACAGGGTGCTAAACTGTGTGGAAATTGTACTTAAAAGGTGTGAGATCTGCTCATTGGGAATGCTGCCTGGAAAATAATAGGGAAAAGCAAAAGAAACGGGCGTAATAGCTTCATTAGCTCTCCCTGCATGAAGAAAAATAAGGCAGCCAATTATAGTACAACTGCAGTAAATGTTCCCTCCTGTGGGATTTTAATTGCCTGCTCCATTTTCTAACTATATGCTGTTTCAGTGGCACATACAGTAACTGCTGTGCGCAAAATTTTCACACAGGAGGAAGTGCTTGAAGTGAACAATAGCAGCCACAAAGAATGGAGTTAAGTAACAGCACCGCCATTAAGCTGAATGCATTTGCACATACAGCCTGCAGTTCATGACACTGCATGTTACTCTGAATGCTATAGGCTACCGAGAATAAAAGTATCGGGTTCATATACCTGGCTAACAGTAGTGAGCACTGCCGTCAATCAATCCATAAGGATAAGTGTCTACCTATTATTGCCAGGGCTACCAGTTTCATAAACCTATTCAGATGTATATTGTTCAGCATTTACTAACAAGTTAACTATACGTCAGTCATCATAATCTGTCAGAAGCAGCATTGGAGTACAACTGTATAGACCCCTGTCATTGAACATGCTAGCCTCTACTTCAGGGAATACTTTAGCTACAGAAATTACTGAAAATTGACAATCTTTACTGCCAAGAAGAAGCTGAAATCACATCTTGTGCAGCAATACAAGTGTGTTTGCTTTAGAGATGATGATTAGAATACTATAGTTAACCTCATGCTTAGCTGAACTAATCTAAGGCTATTGTTTTGTTTTGCTTTTTCCAAACATGTTTCATACAGTATATTATTTGTTTGTGAACTGTGTGGTCATTATTGATGGCCCCCTTTCTGCACTGTTAGCCTGTCCTGGTGAAATGAGCCTGACCATCTAGGGCCACTCAAGACAGGCAGGTCCTGGGAAAGAAATAGATGAAAGATGTTCTACTGAAAAAGATAAAGGCAAGGCATGCCACTAGTTTTGCCAAGAAAACTCTACAGACAAAAACATCCATAGACATGTCAAAATGAAACCAGAGGATGAGACCCTCAGGTCTGAATATGTTCAACATATTACTGTGGAACAACAGAGGACAATTATGTGTGGTGCTACAGTTTATGATGCAGTTAGTTTGTTGTACTCCTGAGTATATTGGACTCCAGATGAGACAATAAACTGAGGTCCCATCTGCTTGAGTCAGTCGTTCCTCTGCTTAAGTCAGTGGTTCCTCAGGTAGATGTAAAAGATCCCAAAGCACCAATCAAAAAGAGAACTTTCCTGATATACTAGCCAAATTTCCCCTAGTAGTATAAATATCCCCTTGGGTCTCCCCTGAAAAGAGGCTACTGGCCTAGTGGGACTAACCTAGTCAACAAATGATAAATAAATAAATAAATAAATAAATAAATAAATAAAATAACTGAGACTATGAACTTGGTTTATCTGGCTACTTATATGGCATGCAATACATAATGCACTGAGAAAACAAACAGAAGACTGAAAGGCAGGATATCTGCTCACTGCTCTGAGAATAGATGTTAGGTAGTGACTACTTGTTTGTTTATTATGCAGTCTTCGGAAGGTACCTACTTCCACGATTCTGAGTGGTTTGGCGATATGTCAAGCTGAAGATAATGGTGGCTTTTATGCTGGAGATGTACAGGAGCAAATCCATTGATCGGATAGGTGAAGTTTTAGTTGTTTAAAATGAGTTTGTATTTTCAATGGATTTCAGTGGCAGTGGGATAAGATTCCATAGTTCAGCCACACTGTTTAAATAAAGATAGTCGCCTGCAGTATTAGCTGATTTGTTTCTAGTGATTAGTGATTTTTCTCTAGAGAGTAAAATTCTGTTGAAGTAGTATTGTGTTACGTTGTTAAGGGCCGGGCAGTTTTCTGGCTTATACAGAAGTCTGTGGATTGAAGTTAGTTGAGAAAGAGCTAGGTGATAGTTCTAACCAGTTTAATTCTCTGTGGACTAGGCAGTGGTGTGTTACATTGGTATAGTTTACTACACATTTACCTACTTTATTATAATATTGCTCAGGCTTGGACAGTTGAGAGACATGAAGGTTAGTGAAGAGTGGGGAAACACAGAAAAGAGATGACAATAAGAAAATATTGCCTATATGTCTTCTGGCTATGTCAGTGAGGTACATTTTTGCTCAGTATAATGAACTTACATTTTGATGATTTTTTTAAACCATGGTGGTTGAATTTCAGCTGGCCATCTATCATGACACCTAGAAATTTTGTGTGGTTTCCTCCTCCTTCAAGGTGTTTTAGTAAAGACAATTCTTTTAAAAGAGATGTGTTTTGGGGAGAAGAGCAGTAATTTATTTACTTTTTTAGGGTTTACAAGTAGTTGTGAAGTTAGCCGTGTTTCAATCAACAAAAAGGATTGTTGTGTAAGGTCTTGGAGTTCAGAGTCTGAGATTTAGCAGAGCAGATTAGGGTCCAGGCATCTGGATACTGAACTAGGGTAGCGTTTTTTGTTGGAGACACACTGTGTCTCAGTCAAGAATGTGGGTTTTATCCACATTTACTAGATGTAACTCATTCATAGTTCATTAACACAACCAATATGTAATTTTTTTACCAGTCAGTGATATTCTTTATTTATTTTACTTTACATTTATTTACCGGGAAAGTGTGACTGGGCAAAAAAAGCCCATTTTGAGCCAAGGCCCAGGAAGAAAAGCTCCAATACAGTACATTTACATACACTATCAGAAACAGCATTACATTGATAGTGGAGAAATAATTATTGTTTTAGAGTGAAAGAAAATTTACATACAGTAATTGGAAAAATTACATGGTAGAACAAGGATACTGAACAGCGTGTTGGAGTTTGTGATACACAGAGTATTTTAGTAAAAAACATAACATTATCTTAAGTTAATGAAAGGAAAAAAATAACATAGTCCCTAACAGAAGAGAGCTCAACGTGACACACAAGAGAGTAGACTATGTAGAGTAGGCTATCATCATCAGAGTATTTTGAGAAAAAAAAAAGCTTTACAGTCACGTGTCACATGTTAAGTGTAGACTACATACATTGTTCTAAGATCAGTAGCATATTTTTACAAAAACATAAAGCATAATGTTATTCTTATCTAGCAAAAATAAGTTTTATTTACAGTTTGTTTGAGAGTGTCTGAGGATTAAGTGTGGGAGCAATAAAAGGGCTGGTAGAAAATGAGAGAGAAGAAGAACACAGAGAGAAATCAGAGAGTGGATTGGGGGGACAGTGTGTTAGTAGCTGGTGTAGAGAGGGGAAGTGTTGTAAGGTCAGCCTGGTGTAGTGCGGGACCATAACCAGTTATTAGTAAGGTGTTCTCTAAGAAGTGACTTGAAATTGGAAGCGTTAGTGATGTTTCAGATATGTAGGGGGTGGAATTCCATTTATTTGGATATCTGGTCAGAGAAGAGAGAATCTCCAAAGGAATTGTTAGCTTTGGTGACTTTCAGCAGGAGTTTGTCAGAATAGCTAAATATTCTGGTATTATTGTATTTCTGCATTATGCTTATGAGTGCAGGGCAGTTATTAGATTTGTGAACAATGGAATGGATGACAATTAGTTGGTTCAGGGATAGTAAATTAGGTAGTTCGATCCAGTTTAGTTCCAAAAGGGCAGAACAGGGGTAAGCTCTGTAAGGATGATTAGTAGCAACTCTTGCTATTTTATTGTAACATGTCTCTAATTTATTTATATCAGATTTTCGGAGTTGTGTGAAAATAGATGAGGTACATAGGAGGGTGGAGAGCAGGTGTGTCCTGAGGGTTCCTATCAGAAGAGTGAACGCTTAAATTAGCGAACACTCTTATATCGAACTTTAAAACATGAAACCTGAAAATCTCGAAGGCACGGAACATCGATTTTTTTTCCAGGGGAAAAAATTGATGGGTTGTTCCCTGGACGTTGCTGTTTTCTCCACTGTGGTGCAATCTCAGAGTTGGTATATTTAAGTTGGGGGGTGTGGGGGCCGAAACCTCCCAGTTTATTTTGGATCAGCAAATATTTTCCCTGGGAAAAAAATTTGCTGATCTGTTCCTTCAACATTTTAAGGTTTTGCATTTTTAAGTTCGATAAAAGAGCGTTTGCTATTTTTAGCTTTCGATCTTCTGATATAGATGCTGTCCTGACTATGGGATATCACGTTGTGCTAGTAAGGTAAGATTTGGATCTGTAAAGTGTTCCAAGCTTTATGTGGACCTTTTTTATGGACAGTGCTATGAGTTTATCAAATTTTAGGCAGTTATCTACTGTTACCCTGAGGAGTTTGGTTCGATTTTGGTTTTGTTGGAGGAATATATAGTGAAAGGGGAAAGGAGGTTCTGTGTTTTGATATTGGAGAATAGCATTAGTTTTGTTTTGTTAGGGTTGAGTATCACTTGGTAGCCTGAGAGATAGTTTTCTATGTCTAAGAAGGACTTTTGGGTTCTTTCTAGGAGTTCCAGTAGGGCTTGAGCTGAGCAGATGAGGGTAGAGTCGTCCGCTTACTGTATAATGGAGGCTAGGTGGGTGGCTGTCCTAAGTTCATTTGTAAAGATGATAAAAAGTAGGGGACCAAGGACTGAGCCTTGTGGCACACCAACTGAGACAGGTAGTTGGGAATAATGATTTTTTGCCATCTGACTGCTTGCTGTCAGTCAGTTAAATAACTATGAAACCAGGATAGAGCTGTCTGTAAAAGGTTTAGGGAGGCTAGTTCATTGAGTAATTTTAGATGTGATTTTGTGTTGAATGCCTTAGACATGTCAAGAAAGATGGATACTACGTGATAGCCCTCATTTCTGTGCTCATTGATGGTGATGTTGAAGGTAAATAAAGCTGTAGTGGGGCTGGGTTGGGTCTAAAGCTGTCTTTGGTGTTGGGTATTGGAGAGCAGGTTTTTGGTTTCTAAGTAGTTAAGGAATTGTACATGAATACAATTTTCCAGGATTCTGGCCAGTGGTGAGAGTATTGCTATTGGTCGTTAATAAGAGAAGTCTGTGAAGGAGCCACCTTTGTGCAAAGGGATGATATGACAGATTCTCCAGAGCCTGGGGGTGTATTGTTCTGATATGGACCTGTTGATATGTATTGAAATGGGATAAAATATGGAATCTGATGCTACACTGAGAAATTAATTTGGAAGCTGGTCAGGGGCAAGGTTGTGGGTTTAAGTTTGAGTAGAAATTTTTTGATCAAGTTTATCTGAATTGGAGTGATATAAAAGGATATGAGGCAGGCTTCTGAAGAGTTGGTATTAAGGAGGGGTCTTTTTATGATGGATAATATTGAATTTATGAAGTGGGAATTACATTGCGATGCTACACTAACTTTGGTATTTATGGTGGTTGGTGATGGGGTGGTGATTTGACCAGGACTGAGGAGCTGTTTTATGGCTGTCCAGATATTTTGGTAATTATCGGTGTGATTTTGTTGGGCTGACAGCCAAAAAGAGAAATATCCACTGTAAACCATGTAGCACCAAACTGGAGTCAAATACTTTAATATGCATATTAAATTATTTGACTCCATTTTGGTGCTACGTGGTTTACAGTGGATTTTTCTCTTTGTGGCTGTTTGTACTTGTTTTCACTGTGATTTACCAGTGGATTATTCTTCTTTTTATTGCTTACAAGAAGATTTTGTTGGACTGAAGTTTAATGTGTTTTTTTACATGGTTTCTGAGTTGCTGGTATGATTCATAGGAGGTTTGATTTTTGGTCTCTTGATATTGTGACCAGACTCTGTCTTTTTGTTTGAGGAGTCTTATGGAAATATTAAACTGCAGAATCAACATGGAGGTGTTTTGGGGGGGGGGTCCAGTAACATTGTTTAAGAAGGGAATTGAAGGTTTCAGAAGAACATTTTTTTTTGTTGCAGACGTATTTAAATATAATGTTTTTTGTGAGGGTAAACATGCTTCCTCAGTAGATATGTGGGTTGATGGTCATTGAGACTATCTCGTAACTGAGGGCCTGTTTGTTAGTGTCCAATCAAGTATGGATTTTTTGTCCTTCCGATTGTCAATCCTGGTGGGGTCGAGTATTAGTTGGGAAAAAACATAGAGATTAATAAAGTTGGTAGGGTTTTCAGAAGAGCAGGTGGACCAGTCTAAGTTAAAGTCGCCCATTATAATTGTTTTATGCTGAAAAGTGAAGGTAGACCAGCTGAGAAGATTTTCAATAGTAGTTGTGTTGCTACCTGTGGAGATGTAGGTGGCGGTGATTATAATGTGCTTTTTGGAGTTTAAGTAAAGATGTGAAATTAATATTATAGAGTTTATAGGGTCTGGGAGTTCATATATAAGGTGTTCCCGTTTAAGTGTGTCTTTCTACATTATGGCAATTCCACCACCACGTTTATGAGTTCTATCAAGTCTGTGCATGTTGTAGCCTGGGTTAGGATTTCTGTATCTGTTATGTGTGGGTTGAGCCATGTCTCGGTTATAATTACAATGTCCGTTGTGCATATGAGGGTTGAGTGAAATTCATGAACTTTATTTAGGATGCTTCTTATGTTAATGTTTAAGAATAGGATGTCTGAGTTGTGTGATACATTTCTGATGGTGTGAGGAATTCTACTGTGTGGTGTGTGGACAGTGTGTATTTGAGGTCATGGATCAGGACGTATGTCCCCACATAGTTTAAGATAATTGGTCTTAATCAGAAATAAGTGTATTGCCTTGAGTAATAGTTTGGCAAATTGATTATGTGATGTTTTGTATGCAAGTCTGTGTATCTGAATGTAAAGAGCTCTATGTGGGAGGTGTTATAGAGGTGGGGTGATATGACTAGGTTTGTTAGATTAGAGTTAAGGAGAGTAATGAGTGGGTTAGTGGGTGAGTAGCTGTTAGTGATGTGTCAGTGGTTGTGATAAGAGATTGTGTGGTAAGCTAGGATGAGTAGGAGAAATAGTGAGATGTGTTGAAGTAACATACTTGCTGAGTGCGGAGTATGATTGGTTGATTGTAGATATGTTTGTATTGGTTGTAATGGTTAGAGGGCATGTTTGGAGGTTAGGTATAAATCTACTAGTAGTGGGGGTGGGTGAAATGAGTTTAGGGTAGGGGATTGGAGTTAGCCGAGCATAGCATATATAGCCTGCCCTAGATGTGCACTCTACAAAAAAATCTATCAGAGACACTGATTCAAAAAAGGTTTGTTTAGTCAGTACTTTATACCTGTTTATGACTAAGGCAGTTAAACCATTAGAGTAAAACTACAACCAAACTAATTTTAGGTCTATGCAGAAATAAACGAAATAACAAATGGCACCACAGAAAAGTGAATGTTCCTGAGCAAAAAACAATAAAAGAATAAAGTCAAATAATATAGTAAGCTCAGGAACAACCCTATAACAGATATTTGTTATATAATAAAAGAATTATTTTTTATCAAGAGCTTGTGGCAGCTGATCACTTCTTTGAGCTGGAAATATCGTTTACATTTGGTCTGAATAGACATTTTGTATGCTGATTACAGTTATCTGCGTAGGGTTGTTCCTGAGCTTACTATATTATTTGACTTTAATTTTAGGTCTACTTTGCTAAAATATAGTGGGCTTAAGTTTTATGAATGGAAAACTCTGTGATACATGGGGCTATGGTAATCTTACTCAGGTGCAAGATATTCACAGCTGCCATCCCTAATGGTGTGCTCTCCAATACCAGTTAAAACAGAACAACAGTTTAACTTTCAGATTGTCATGGAGGTTAACTAACACTAAAAAATAATGAAGAAATTCCTTAACAGCCTTATCTTAGTAGTCCCATTTGTTAGATTTCAAATAGAGGCATAAATAATGGAGTTTCAGGGTTCCTCTTAGTTCAGAGTTAGGAGTCAGGTAAGACTGAAAATAAACGGTGGTAGAGTAAGATATTGTTAGCGAGGCTGCAGGATGCCTAGATACTTTATACAGATAACTTGCAAACAACATCTACTACATATAGACTCTGAATAACTGGTAAGTGCAGTGATTTAACTGAACAGTTTTAGTTCGGCATATTGGAAATGTTTATCAAGGGAAATACACGTGTGGCGCTATGAGAAACCTATTCCTGATTACAGAAGTTCTTTTCATTACTACAAAAATGCTGTGACTATAAAACTACAAATTTATAAATTGCTGGTTGCAAGATTCTTCTTCTTTATCCTTCTAAACACATCTAGCATATCAGGGGTGGTCCATCAAGGCTAAAACACAAGCGCTGCTATACATACCTATTCCTGACTATGCAGCCCGTTATCATCGCAAATTACTGTGCATTTAATAGCGACTACTATGTCAATTCATAGCCACAAAATCACTGTTCTTTAGCCATCTAACTACAGTTTTACATAGGTTTTCTACACTAAATATGGGCGATAGTACATTTGAGCTAATACAAGCAATGTGACTGCATATGAGATTTAACATCACTCCCATTTGAACACATCTTTATTGTTAGTGTGCTATGCCTGTTACAGATTTTAAGTGAAATCACAACTTAAACAAGCACATACAGTTCTAAAGAACAGAACTGTACGTTCTGGAGTGCCACCCCATGTGATCTTAAACACTGTTAGCTGTTGAATACTTAAACAAAAGCGGATACCATCTCATATTAAACTTCCATTTGAACATCAACATCTGGCAAATAATAACATTTTTGTAAAACAATAACAGTGGTAACACTCACTTGAAGAGCATACAATGCCGTGGGTCAGACAGCAGGGGAGAAGGATTTGAAAATGATGCCCAAGGCTAAAGTAGTATAAGTAAATTCAGTTTAAAGAAAGATTTTGTGGTACAATTTTTGAATTTTCTCACACTTCACTATTATTTGTATTTTCACATACAGTGATAACTTCCCTCTTGTGCTTATAATTATCACACATAGAAATTATTTATTTGTTTATCTATTTGTATGTGTTTACTGGATAAGTCTTACTGGGTAAAGCTCACAGATATAAGGTATGGAGTTTAATTCTGGCCTGTGGTTATTGGCGGGTATTGTAATAATCTGAAGTTCAATGGCCTAGTATTTCCCTATAATTGCATAAAACATTATTTTTTCAGATTATCACCAAGGATTAATATTAAGAGCTGCTAGCAAGTTTCATAATGTTTTTTTAATTTCATTTTGTGTTTGCACAATATATGGCTCTGTGTAAGTCACTTAATCAAACAGTGCTCCCAGGTTACCCCTGAAAAGGGGTAGTTGTACTTGGTGGACTTACCTTGATAACAAATGACTAAGTTAAATAAAATGAAAGCATAACATGCTACACAAAACCGGGGTATCCTCTTATATAATAGCAAAAAATGAGTCATTGTATATAACTCCATGTGCATTTAAATTAATGCTGATCAATGTCCCCAGAACACCCAGTTATAGACTTCCATTACAGATTATGTCTGAGAAAAAATTTGGCATATCCACCAATTTTAGTTCAGTCCACCAAGGAACTGTTACTCAAGTAGCTGCTGAATAAATCGTGTATATTTGCAGCAGTTCAAAGATAATGCACTGAATAGCTGAAGGATCATCTGTTCAGTTCATACACAGCTGGCCTTGCATACAGCCACTCAAGATGACCTTAAACTATGACACATCCACAAATTGCCTATTTTATAAGAAGTGTTGAGGGGGGAGGTACGGGTAGGAAGGAATATATATAAATGGGTAGCATGGGTATACAGACTGACATAAAAACACAAAGAAAATACAAGTAGAATCCTACCCCATGGCTCAGATGGAAAAGTCTTCTGAATGCATCTCAGATGACTAGTGTATGAATAGTGGCATGGATGATTGAGGGACTAGGCAGGGGATGATGGGACTGAATGACCAATAATATTGCACCCATTCTGTGGGGTGAGAAGAGCCTTCCTCATTGCATTGGTAACATCTACAGTCATGCAGGTGGGTTACCTGAGCATGAAGAGCCTAAAGTGTCCACATTGTGTGCAGTGTCCTGCTTTATTAGAAGGTTGCACATGAGTGGAAGCATGCAGGTTCCTCCCAAAGGCAACCATAACATAACTCAGAGGGATACAGCAGAGGTGTGGAAAGCAGAAGTTCACAGGAGCTGCAGACAGGTCTGCTCTCTAACATCCAGCTCTCACCTCCACTGGGGAACGTTTGGGCCAGAGGGCCCTCATTCTAATGAATGAACAAATTAGTCATCTGGGTACAAGATAGAAAACCACTGGGCTATCCCTGCAAATGGCAAAAAAAGAAAGACAGGGAAGATGGCATCTCTGTCTGTCTCTCTCTCTCTCTCTGTCTGTGTTCAAAAAGAAATCCATCTATTCACACCACTTTTTTCCCATTTTTTGTACACGTGGTCAGGGTGTCACTTCAACAGTAACAATCATCTAAAGCCAAAGTTTATATCGCTGTGTCGCTAACCCAGTCTCCAAAGTTCCTCCACCACACACTCTCACACACACGCACTCACACCTATGATCATTTCAGAGTGTCCAATCCACCTACTTCATGTCTTTGTAATGTAGGAGGAAACCACAGCACTCAGAGGAAACCCACACAGGAAGGACATGCAGACATGATGGTGTACAAATTCACTAACATGCCTCATCATGCAGTTTTTACATGTTTGAATTTCTCTGGTGAGTTCTTTATCCTTAAATGCATTTGCAATTGGTTTCATTAACTTAATGTCACTCATTTCCACATCTTTATACAATCATTTGCATATGATATGTAATTCCCCTGAGTAGTGCTACAGTGCTAAGTCTGTCTCTGCATAGGTCCCACAATGTCTTTAATCACACACTCACTAACATTATACTTTGTACTGAATATTTCGAATCACAGCTGTTATCATTTCAGGCAAGGACAGTGCCTTCCTACACTTTCTAAGCAGGGACTGTATCTTTGTCACTGTTACTACCATCTGTCATAGTATGCTTTGAAATTCTTGTACACAAGGCTAACTATACTGCCTTTTGACATTATTGTTTGCTATACATCCTATTTCTCTCCTGTGTATTTTGTTTTATATTAAGCCTTTTTACATTTGGCACATTTTCTCTTACTATCACTTAGGTGGGAATAGTCTTCTATAGCCTATACCAGCCATCGTGTTACTTCCTCTCACTGTAACATTCAGACCTGTAGTTTGTGTATTATTTTCTTTAATTTGCTCATCATTTATACTCCCTCACAGATTACTGGCACTTTTCACTGCAGTTATTTTCCTTTTTCTCGCCGTGTAACATTTCACGTTCTTCATCTCTTCCTCTTGACACTGCTACTGTCTTAACAGTCGATGACATCTTACAGTGCTAAATCTAGATCACATAGCACCTTTCTCCTCACTTAAAATGAAGAACAGTTTTGAATGATTTATATTTTAATCATTTTTACAAAAGCCTGACAAGTGCCATTCTTGATACTGCCATTAGTTTAGTGTCACACATGTCTTTTGTTTCACGTTCTTCCTGTACTTCACTTATGAATTTAAAATTTTCAAAATGTATATTTTTCTTGGGATGAAAATGGTTGTACAGCTTTTCTTGCATATAAGACTAAATTTGAATGTCACATCACCTCATATAACTCATACACATTGTCTGACGCCAGATTTAGTAGCAATATTTTAAAACTTTCACCTTCAGTTACAGTTAATACACAGGCATAACATTTAAACCTTGGCAAATATTTTTTTAATGTAGCCCTAAGCTCTGTGGATCATAGTGATTACCAAAAATGGATAGGCTTAAAAGATAGACTTAGTATCTGAAGAGACATGCTTCTTATTATAATATTCTATGTCTGGAGACTGGCTGCATATCTTTTTACTACAACATACTGTGCAGTCCTCTTTCTTTGGTTTTGCTTTGTGATATTATTTCTAAGGAAACTAAACTTATCTTTTTATACTGCTTACCTGAAGTTTACTCAAATGACTTCAGAATCAGACTAAATTCTTAAAAACAAAATAACAACATATTAAGAATGTTTCTACTGTTTATATAATATAAGCCTAATATGTTATATTCCTGATTTTTATTGATGTGCCTAAACATGCATGCAATATAAGGCAAATCCTGTATTGCACATTAATCTTAAGAAAACACACAAAAATAGTAGGGACAAGACTGGCAGACAGGATTTCCGACAGGAATAATAATAATAGTGTGTCTATATTACAATAGTAAGAGCACTGTTTTAGTTAGACAGCCCCTCGGCAACACTCACACCCATATAAAACAAATTGCCAAATACTGACTCCATTTTGAAAATAGGTTCTAAATTGCTTCATATCTTTCCCCACTGAACAACTAATATGTCATTAGATATTCAGTATGTCTACACATGATTCAGATGTCAGTAGAATACATTTTACTTCCTGGATCATAGCACCTGCCTTCTTTACTGACCAAGTGTAAAACCTCAATGTAAGCCAATGGGAAAATTAGACTTCCAGTGTCTACAGGAAGAAGTAGTAAAAACAGCATTCAAATCTGAGCGATCGGCTATGGATTAAACCACTGCCTGTTATTTGGATTAAACCACTGCCTGTTATTTGAATTAAACCACTGCCTGTTATTTGGATTAAATCACGGTCTGTTATTAGTCATACCTCTGTATCATAGTACCTTTTAGACAGCCTAGGCTGGGAATCGTACCAGTTAATGAGAATTTACCTGGTCAGCTGCAGGATACTGCCCAGTCTGTACACTAGAAAAAAAAAGAACATAAATCATATTATTATCCTTACTTCATCTGATATTTAACCCTCTGTCCATATTTTTTTGCAAATTGTCTTCATCATTTTATACATCAATACATCCTTGAACAATTCCACTTTTCAGCTACCCAACTTTTTACCCACTAACTACTTAAATTCCTTAACTCAGACCTAACTTACTCTCTCTCTTCTTCCGATATTGCTTATGCATCATCCTCAGCCTTAATTTTAAGTTATTGTAGGTGACACAGTGGTGTAGCGGTTAGCATTGTCACTTCACATCAAGAGGTTCTCTGGTTCAATTCTCAGCTGGGGTGCCTTCTATGCAAAGTCTGCTTGTCTTCCCTGCATTTGTGTGGGTTTCCTCTGTGTGCTCTGGTCTCCTCTCACATTCCAAAGACATGCGTTTGGAGCATTTCTCCCCGAGCCTCCACTGATAATAGGCTCTGTCCCAGTTGGACTTTCTCAGTAAACAAATGCTAAATAAATAAATATTTTAACATGTACACCCTGAGCAATCTAATCTGAGAAAGTTCAATCTTTAAATTTTTCTAGTTACCAAACACACCTTGTTCTATAACTCATGCCTTACCACGTTCACACTTACTTGACATTAACGTCCTGCTTACCTTCACATATTCATTCATCCCAGTAAAAACAACAAGCATAATATACCACCATCTCAATCTTCTAACTCTTTAGAGAACAAACCAATGTAGACCACCACAATCCTTCGATAAAACACTAATTTAATATGAGTAGGCAAAATTCAACAAGCAATTTTTAACACAGATATGCGCTTTCGGGCTCTGCCCTTCTTCAGATAAAATAAAAACAATCTTAGTCACATTTAAATACCTAATTCAAAACAGTTTCCAACCAATCAAAATTTATACTGCACCCTCCTGTCTTTGAGGGGGTTTTCATAGAACAAATTCATTAAGTCCTGGTGTCCTATGGGCTAAAAGCTCAATTATCCACTTTGCTTCTTCTCTCTCAGTGGCATCTACTAAGCTACCCTTTCTTATACTGGGAAATACATTTGCAATAGCTCTAAATCTAAACTGATGGTCATTATTTGCTTCTATATGTTTATAAAGTGCATTATGCATATTACTAGTTCTTATGCATGAAAGATGTTGCAAAATTCTAACTTTAAACATATTATTTGTTTTGACACTCAGCTAAATAAATTATATTCTTCGTTCTACAATTGGCTTTTACTTTAAAATAAAATAATTTCCCTGTTACTGGATGCTTAAAAACAGTCTCTTTGTTAATACAGTGGCATGCCTTGCATAACCCACATGGTTTTGTACCTACTTGACAAATGGAACTTTTCTTGTGGCTACACTTTTCTTGTGTTAAAATGTCTTTCAGATTTTTATTTCTTCTGAATCCAAATTTGGGTTCTAACCCTACTATTTCTTTTATTTTATCATCAGAAAAAAATAGAGGTTACAATGAGAGGTTAATAGTAAGTGAATTAAGTCAAGGTAAAATACATAGAAACTCTGCATCTACATTTAAGACAATTTCATCAGAATAGCAACATGGCCATAAATTTGCATTCAATAGAATGACATTCACGTATAGTAGTAATATACATGGTGTATGTGATATTATCAAGAAAAATTGGCATATACTTTTATCTGATGATAAAATAAAAGAAATAGTAGGGTTAGAACCCAAATTTGGATTCAGAAGAAATAAAAATCTGAAAGACATTTTAACACAAGAAAAGAGTAGCCACAAGAAAAGTTCCATTTGTCAAGTAGGTACAAAACCATGTGGGTTATGCAAGGCATGCCACTGTATTAACAAAGAGACTGTTTTTAAGCATCCAGTAACAGGGAAATTATTTTATTTTAAAGTAAAAACCAATTGTAGAACGAAGAATATAATTTATTTAGCTGAGTGTCAGCAATGCAAAGCATTTTACGTGGGAAAAACAAATAATATGTTTAAAGTTAGAATTTTGCAACATCTTTCATGCATAAGAACTAGTAATATGCATAATGCACTTTATAAACATATAGAAGCAAATAATGACCATCAGTTTAGATTTAGAGCTATTGCAAATGTATTTCCCAGTATAAGAAAGGGTAGCTTAGTAGATGCCACTGAGAGAGAAGAAGCAAAGTGGATAATTGAGCTTTTAGCCCATAGGACACCAGGACTTAATGAATTTGTTCCTATGAAACCCGCCCTCAAAGACAGGAGGGTGCAGTATAAATTTTGATTGGTTGGAAACTGTTTTGAATTAGGTATTTAAATGTGACTAAGATTGTTTTTATTTTATCTGAAGAAGGGCAGAGCCCGAAAGCGCTTATCTGTGTTAAAAACTGCTTGTTGAATTTTGCCTAGTCATATTAAATTAGTGTTTTATCGAAGGATTGTGGTGGTCTACATTGGTTTGTTCGCTAAAGACTTTTTTGTACTTTGTGGACCTTTAGTCAGTTTCCTCAATTTGTTTTCTTTGCAATCTTCTAACTCACTAGACCTTCTGTCATCAAAAAGTAATTCCTTCAGTATAGATAACTCATTTTGTATGTACTTACCCTCTTTTCCCATTTTATTATAAAATTCCATTAACTGTGCCAGTCTTACCACTTCCCTGAAGACAGCCTTATCCTTCAGCCTATGTCCCTTTGCTTCCACATGATAATAAGCAAGTGATATCACCCCATATTATCAGCATAATAGTGCATAATTAATGTCTTATGTTCTAAGATAGTTCTAACATCTCCCATACTGCCTGGCAAGCAAATACATTTTAATTGCACAAATGAATTTCCCCACTGTCCTGTTGCATATTTACAGAGGTACAAGACTTAATATTTATATGCTTTAATCTATATACCTGTTCTAATAAAACAAGCCACCTCTGAATACTATCTCCCTCTACAGTCCACTACAATTTCTTCTCATCCCTCTCAAACACAGCTTTTATTCTGTTCCCAAAACTCCTTATTCTACAGTTCTTGAATCAGCAAACTATTTGCCATCACATCTTACTAGATCTGTATTATAGTCACCCCTCCACCTGCAATTTTTCAAGAAATTAGCTCTAATGGTGGCTATTTCCAAATGTATAACCCCAGCCTTCCTAGGAATTATTCAGCCCACAGCCATTCTGTTTGTCTTCCCTTTTCTCGTTTTACAAACACATCCCTGAAGCTTTATCCAGGCACTGCCTCCTACTTGCTTTAATTCAACCACTAGTTCATTCTCCCCTCTGATTTCATATCATCCAAAACTTTGGAAATGTTAACAGCAGTTGTCAGCTCTTATTCACTAATGTCAAAACTAGCATCAGACTCCTCCTTTCAAGATATTGACAACCTTCCTTCTGAATGGCATCCTGTTTTCAGTTTCTACAGACTCTTCTCCCTTTTTTACAATATCCTCTATTGCTTCTGCTCTCTGCCTTCTTTCATCCATCTCAATATCTCAGCATAGTTTGCATACCCATATTTCATCTTAGAACATAATGAAAATACTTTATTTGTATACCCTACTAGCTCTCTGATACAGATGTAATGCTGTGTATGTTCCCAAATGCTGTTCAACACCAAGACTGATGCATTGGACATTACTAATGTTGCTTTTATTTTATGCATGTATTTATCCTTCTTCAAATGGGTAAAACTGGTCTTAAGACCATTTTCAGCCAGGAGCCAGGCCCAACACACAAGTGTGTTAATACATTTTGTATTACATCTAAAAATAAGGTGTGCATTGAACATTTGGACATGTACAGCATACAAATATATATAGTAGACTTTTTGTAAGAGAAGACAATGAAAATGATAAGACACAAAATATAAAAGCTAGATCCCTATGAATTCTTAATTTCCAGCCTCCCAAAGGACTGCTTGATTGAAAAGGTTAACTCAAAAATTCCTGATAATGACACACACACAACAATAAATTAATTTTTTCCCTAGAAGGCAAACACCCCTACTCATATCTACCAACTATATGGCCTCATCACTGTAGAAAAAACAGAAATGAGCAGCAATGATGACAACAGTTGCAGCACAAGTATAAATCTCACTCTCCCATCCCACTCAAGAACAAGAATGATAACCAGTTGGTTGTTGCATCATAGGTTCATAGGTCAAGGTTCATAGGTTTATACTAAGCTAACAATCACTAGAGCCCTTATAAGCCTAATCATCCAACCCCAATGTGCTCCACAAATTCAATTTATACAGGGGGAGATTTACTGACTGCTTCTGTCCATCAGAGCCATAGGATCCAGAACGGGGGTGAATTTCTGATTACCTATCCATTGGTCATAGTTGTACTTAAATAGGGATGGAGAGGAACTCTGCTTCACATGGATGAGGAGCCTATTCCAGAGAATGGGAGTTCTCTGAGAAATGTATTTTATCATTGACATAGTTACCTGGGGTGGCAGGCTTCCCAAAAGGTACTATAATGTATTTCTTGGTATGGAGTTTTAAGACATAGCTTTGGCACCAAGTGTGTCTATTTTGAGAAGGATGTTCTCATCTTAGGGGTGATTCAATGACTGCTCCCAGTTTGCAGTCATCTGCAAACTTGGTTAGCCAGAGGCCTTTGACATTGGCTTTGACATCCGAGAAGTAGATGCAAAAAAAGGACTGGGACCAGCACAGTGCTCTGGGGGACTCCACTGGTGACCGGTCTCTTTGTGGAGGTGGGCTAACTGATTCTAACCTCCTGGGTTCTATCAGTAAGCCAGCTAATTATCCAGCATGTTAAAAAGGAGTTTATACCTAGTTCTGTAAGTTAGCTGACAATGTCAGAGTAGGGCATTGTGTCAAACACTTTAGCTAGATCTTAGTAGGCAGTATGCACTGTGTGTCCCTCATCCGTTGCCTTAGTGACCTTTACAAAGAAGTCCATCAGATTCAGTAAGCATGACCTTCATTTGACAAAGTCAAACTGGGATGGATCCAGTGGCTAGAGGTCTCCCTATGTCCTTGTTGATAATTTCCATAATTCAATCCATGGCTTTGAAAATAAGACTAATCAGACGAATGGGATTCCAGGATCTGTTGAAGGTCCTCTCTTATGAAGGGGGATGACCATCGCAGTCCTCCATTCACGTGGTACAAAGCCTATTTTAAGACTATAGTTAAATAATGACTCCTGCCATTCTGATAAGTCATATTTTAAACTCTTCAAGATGCATTGTGGGATGTTATTGGGGCCCACTGAGCTCATGTTCTTGGCTTTACTGAGTGCAGCCAGTACATGCTCCCTAGTTATAGGTGGAGGGCTTATGTTTGAAGGTATTTTGGGGGGTATGGTTGGGGGTGAGAGTGGGGTAAAGTTGGAACTGAATTTGTCCACTAACAGGTTCTCTATATCACCAGCTCAGTGAATGTGGCACCCTTAACCACCAGTTCAGTACATTGTTGTGAGCTACCCTTGAGGCTTCTGATATAGCTGTATAAGGCCTTATGTCTATCTTTCACCTGGGAGGTTATCTTAACCTCAAAGCTGATTTTGTTTGACCTAATTAGCCCTCCTAGGTACCAATTTACTTTGATGAGAGAGTTTTTATGTCTATGGAATTAATCCTTCCTGACTTTTGCCATATTTGTTTTCCTTTTGTTGTATATCATGTTTAATTTGGGATAGTGGCTTGTTTCTAGGGCTATTCCTGGGCTTACTTCTGGTAGGTATAGCAGCCTCTATGCAGACATTAACATTGTTGTACAGAGTTTCTGAGAACAATTCAGCATAGGCTGCTATGCTCATGTGGTTTCTAGGGATGTTGAATTTTGACAAACTAACATTTAATAAAATTTGCTTTGGCTTTGGGATAGTTCTTAACTGTTACTGGCTTTAATGGAATTACAGAGTTTATTTTGATTTCAAAGGAAACAGCTTTATGGTAGGACCTTACCAGGAAGGATGAAACATTGGGAGGATGATGTGTTCACCCATATTTGTGAGCACGAAGCCCAATGGGTGTATTTACTATTTGGTCAAGGGTGTTTTTATTTCCGAAGTCCAGGAATCTCTGAGCCTTTTGATTTGAGGCTGTGTAGGATTCCAAGTCTATAGAGGGGTAATTAAAGTCTCCCATTAGTAGGGTGTTAGGTTGGATGGTAAGTGTCTCCAATAGGTCCACGTTTGCATTATAAGCTTTTTGGGATATGGAAGGTGGTTTATAGCTGGCTAGATTATAGGACGGGATTTTGTCTGTGGTGATCTGCACATAGAGGACCTCCAGAACATCATCCTGTTTGACCACCCTAGAGATAAGCTTGTTAATGATGTATATTTTGACACCTCCATCTTTACCCCTTGTCTGAGCAGCTATTGGTCTTGATCAGTCACACTTCATCCAATTATAATTTGGCAACATGGAGAGAAGCTAGTATAAGCAAAATATGTTGTAGTGTTTAACCATTATATATAAAGCACTAAAAGCTGTATATATCAAGCAAATATTCTCTTAGCTTTTTTAAATTTGAATAGGTTTAGTTCATTTCAAAGATAACCAAGCATGCTGTTCCATCTCACAGGTCTGACTTTACTAAATGCCTTTTCTGCAGTAAACAATATATAATGATATGAAAATAAAACAGACTGTACTAAGACTGCTTTGGAGGAGCAGGGTGTTGCCAGAAGAATGTTAGGCTACTGATGGCAGTAATTGTTAAAGTGTAGCAATAACTACATGCATTCCTGCTTCTCTCCTTTACTGCAGGTGTGGGGCACCTGTCTAGCTTGTGGCTGACCTTCAGCTGCCTAAGAGCTTTATCAGCAACAGTTTCTGTACATAGTGTAAGGAGGGTTTGAGACCAAGCAAAAAACTGACATATTTGTAGCTAAAGACTCATGTGGTTTGCATCCCATTAGGATCAAAAAATGTGAAATGGTTTGGCATGGAACATTGGGAATATTATCTGGTAGGTGATAATCCATATTGTCTTGGTAAATTTAGTTTGCTAGTTGCTAATCAGAAGCAAACCTGAAGCAAACCAGGCTGAAATCTGTTTGCAACCCTATACCAAGTAATACGGATGTTCTACCTCCTTTAAAAGGATCAGATTATCTGCATAAAGTGTTAAATGTAATTTTTTGAAATAATGGAAAAAGATCATTTACAAAAAAGGAAAAGAATATTGGGACTTAACAGATCC
Source organism: Protopterus annectens (assembly GCF_019279795.1). NCBI lineage: Eukaryota > Metazoa > Chordata > Ceratodontiformes > Protopteridae > Protopterus > Protopterus annectens. The sequence goes on along the minus strand of NC_056725.1, from coordinate 601,312,324 downwards.
TTGAGGAATACCAGATCTCAAATTTCACAGATCAGAAAACCGGCACTGTGATGCACAAGGATAACACCCTGACTGTGCCCCAGGGGGTCCATGTTCGACTAATGGCACGGATGCTGGTGGCAATGGGTGGGTAAGGAAGGAAGCGAGTATCTGATGCCCACTCCCTCATCTGCGGAGAGGAAGATGTACAGCAGCGGAGTACTACCATCTACTAGTAACCAACCAAATTGGTTGGTACTGCATTTAAATACTCTTATAGATGTACTTTACAATCCACTTTTGGACATAACTAGTACACAACTAACACCAGAAGTGATACCCATTCCTGCTGAACGTATACAAGAATTTACATCAAAATACAACATTTTGAAAATCTTGTCTATCAGTATAAGAAACTCCAGTGGCAAAGGTTAAGTTGTAATGCCTATCTGCAACACAAAACGGTTCCAAGAGGTCTTAAGATACAAAAGATGCCCACTTTCCGAGACAAGTATCCAGACCTCCTAAGAAGATGGCAGTTAATTAATCTTGGCTGCTCCTTTAGATACAAGAGAGCTAAAGAATAATTTCTTTGAACTGATAAAAATGAGAATGCAGATATAACATCTATACACTGCGTCAACTTTCACAGTAGAGCAGAATGTACAGTCTGATTTATTTTGTGAAGCCTTAGACTAGATTAACTCATTTGAAAAACATTTAATTGAACACAACAAAAGAAAATTGTCAAGGGACTTTAATGACTTTAAGAATGGTCTTGTTTTTATCTTGGAAAATAGTTTTAATAAAACCAACAAGAACAACAACTTTACACAAACCATTCATCTGAATGATAAAACATTTCCATCAGTGAGTAATTTGATAAAAACTCCAATGAATATTAATAGCATCTCTCATCTTACACCTATGACTGAGAATCCAGCTGGCTCAACCTTCCCAAAGATGTCTGAACCAACCAATAATAATACAGCTGGATTGTGTTTACCAGAGTTTACTACCAATGCAGTGCTGATGTCTACTTCCTCCCTACTGAATTCCCAATATTTGCACTTGCAGTGCTTACAACAGAATGCCACTTCGTTTACTGTTTCTTCCACAAACAAAACAATGACTCCCAGCATAACCACTTCGCAATTTTGCTTAAATAATTCACAATCTGAACAGCATGCATTAATTGATGCTAACATAATTGTAGCTTTGGATACGATAGAAAATTCATCTCCTTTTTTTATTAAAGTATGCTAGCACCTTTATAGCTATGAACCATGATATTGTCAAAGTTTATGATTGAGCAGTTGAGAAGGATATTTATGCTCTTTGTGTAGAAGGTAAAATGTGCAAATGTCATAACCTAACAGTGGATGAGCAGCTTGCCATGAACAGTTTAGTGAAAATGAGAATATAGTGATAAAACGCGCAGACAAAGATGGTGGAATAGTTATAATGGACACCTCCTTTTATTTGAATGCAATGTTTAGTACACTTTTAGCCTCAGACTATGAATCAATTTCCATACATGAGAAGAATAGGATTATTAAAGAAGTAACACTTAAGTTACAAACATTGTATCATGATAATAAAATATCAGATGAATTATATGAATATTTAATAATTAAACATCTGAAAGTTCCAATAATATAAGGGGTACCCAAATTGCATAAGTCCATTTCTGCCCCTCCAATGAGACCAATAGCTTCTGGTCGGGGATGGGTGATGGAACCTCTTAGTAAATTCCAGGCACGGCTCATGTTATTGGACTGCAGGACTGCAGCCCCCCCAGAAAATAAAACAAACTTTAAAAAAAAAAAATGAAAAAAGGAAAAGAAATAAAAAACAAATGCGAGTCCCAGACTTCTGCACGTGTGATCAGCATTCCTGGAACATCACTCATGCACACAGGAATCTCGACTGCTGGTGAACCAGTCCAGATAGAAAGACAGCCATTCTCTGTACAGAGATCCCAGAAGTCTATGCAGTTACAACTGCAGAGACTGGAAGGGGATCAGACTGCAACATCTGCGGGTTGGAGCCTGCTGTCGCTGGGACAAGGACTTTGCTGCTGTTTTGCAGGGCTCTTGAAACATGCATTGGAATAATTGAGCTGACGCAGGAAGGGAATTAAGCTCAGGTAGGATGTTTGAATTAACGAAGCAGTGTGAATTAGTGGAATCAAGCTCAGGGTGTGTGTGTGTGTGTGTGTGTGTGTGTGTGTGTGTGTGTGTGTGTGTGTGTGTGTGTGTGTGTGTGTGTGTGTCTGTGTGTGTGTGTGTAAAATGCCCCCAGTCCCCAGTGACTAGAAGAACTCAGGATTTTTATTTTATTGCTATTAACTAATCTGCACGGGTAACTGATTTGTTTGCAGTTAAAAGCATTCTGTAGAGTCTCTTTGCTCCTTTATCTGTTTAAAAACTTTCATTTTGTGGCTTTCTGTAGTGTTTACTGTCTGTAGGCTAATAGCTTAAGTATTGTCCTAGTTCAGATTTGCTGGCTCTGGGCCTGTTTGTTTCTACAGTGATTGTTCAAAGCACATGAACAGGCCATCTTGAATTAGCAGAAGCCTTTCTTTACCTTGGATAGATTGTGTTAATTGGCTGCTGGCTAGTGGGGGCTGGTTCTTTTGTGCTTTTTAAAAAAAATAGTTGTCTAAGGTTGTATCTTCTGGTATTTAAGCCCTAACTTTGAGAGGATTTCTGTCTATACACACTGAGCAGAGTGGAGGAGGGGCGTTGACTACAACTCTGATCTGAGATATATAAGTATCCTGTTTTTTTTGGATTATTTATACTGATTATTGTTTCTAGCAATTTATATATAGCACTTTTTATTGCCTGCTACATAGTTTTTAGTGTATTTTATTGCTATTAACTAATCTGCATGGGTAACTGATTTGTTTGCAGTTAAAAGCATTCTATAGAGTCTCCTTGCTCCTTTACCTGTTTAAAAACTTTCATTTTGTGGCTTTCTGTAATGTTTATTGTCTGTAGGCTAATAGCTTTAGTATTGTCCTAGTTCAGATTTGGTGGCTTTGAGCCTGTTTGTTTCTACAGTGATTGTTCAAAGCACATGAACAGGTCATCTTGAATTAGCAGAAACCTTTCTTACCTTGGATAAATTGTGTTAATTGGCTGCTGGCTAGTGGGGGGCTGGTTCTTTTGTGCTTTTTAAAAAAAAAGTAGTCTAAGGTTGTATCTTCTGGTATTTAAGCCCTAACTTTGAGAGGATTTCTGTCTATACACATTGAGTAGAGTGGAGGAGGGGCGTTGACTACAAATCTGATCGGAGATATATAAGTATCCTGTTTTTTTGGATTATTTATACTGATTATTGTTTCTAGCAATTTATATATAGCACTTTTTATTGCCTGCTGCATAGTTTATAGTGTATTTTATTGCTATTAACTAACCTGCACGGGTAACTGATTTGTTTGCAGTTAAAAGCTTTCTATAGAGTCTTTTTGCTCCTTTATCTGTTTAAAAACTTTCATTTTGTGGCTTTCTGTAGTGTTTACTGTCTGTAGGCTAATAGCTTTAGTATTGTCCTAGTTCAGATTTGGTGGCTTTGAGCCTGTTTGTTTCTACAGTGATTGCTCAAAGCACATGAACAGGTCATCTTGAATTAGCAGACGCCTTTATTACCTTGGATAGATTGTGTTAATTTGCTGCTGGCTAGTGGGGGGCTGGTTCTTTTGTGCTTTTTTTTTTAAAAAAAAGTATTCTAAGGTTGTATCTTCTGGTATTTAAGCCCTAACTTTGAGAGGATTTCTGTCTATACACACTGAGCAGAGTGGAGGAGGGGCATTGACTACTAATCTGATCTGAGATATATAAGTATCCTGTTTTTTTGGATTATTTATACTGATTATTGTTTCTAGCAATTTATATATAGCACTTTTTATTGCCTGCTGCACAGTTTTTAGTGTATTTTATTGCTATTTTCTAATCTGCATGGGTAACTGATTTGTTTGCAGTTAAAAGCATTCTGTGGAGTCTCTTTGCTCCTTTATCTGTTTAAAAACTTTCATTTTGTGGCTTTCTGTAGTGTTTACTGTCTGTAGGCTAATAGCTTTAGTATTGGTCCCCACCCTGCCTCCCTGTTCGTGTCTTGTTGTTATACTTGGTGGCTTTGCAGTTGCCTGTCCCTACTGTAAATCTGATCTGGGACACTCCTCCCAGTCTAGTGTCATTAGCTCATTCTACCTAATACAGAGAGAACATCTGAGAAGGCCTTCTGTTTCTCCTTTTTCCATTTCAAAACAAAAAAAAATGCCTGAATCTCCTTGTGTTCTGACTGTGCTTCTCATACATTTTGGAAATATAGAGTATATTTTATAGTATTTATTATAACTTTAATTGCCTTAATATTGTTACAACTCAAGTGCTCTAGGTTGCACTGCATCTGAATTGTTTGTGTGTTTTGCCTGCTTTTCTGTATATATAGACTTCTCTGTATATGTAGACTAGCTACTTGTTCTGCTGTATTACTGCCTCTTAAATTGTTTTTCAGTTGTGCACTTGCCTTGCTTCATTTAAAAAGTTTTAAATTGCTAATTTTGTAGAGTTTTAATTGCATTTACTGTTTAGGACTACACACTCAAGTGTGTTAGCCTTTTCTGTGTTTATTCACTGTATTATTGCATTGTTTAGCCTGTTTCAACAAAAAAAAATACTATCTTGTTTGCTCATTTCCCACCTTTCCTAGCCAGTCCATATCCCAGGCTTTGCTTGTCTCAGAACTTTATTTTCTGTGTTTAGAGCTATCCAGACCTTGCTGTGGTAGAGGGAAGTCCTACTGCTTACCAGTGGGAGTGGTGAGCATTGTCCTGCCTATCTAACGCTAGAGGAGTGGTTTCCAGCTCTGAAATTGTAATTTTATTAGCCTTTTTGGGCTGATTTCTACCCCTTTCAACATTCTGGCTTAAAAACGCGTGTGTTTGCACATTTTTTGCATCGTGCAGCACTGCGAGGCTACAGTTAAACTATTCCAGGTGCCAGAAAGTCTGTTCTTCAAATTGTCCCCTAGAACTAGCTGGTTTCTCAGTAGTAGCACTAAAATCTGAACCCCATGTGACTAGCACTTGCTCTAGAACCTGCTGGAAAGCACTAGAAAGCCGGAAACTGATACAAGCACTCAACTCTCCTTGTCAATTAGGAGAAATTAATCGTAGGCACTAAACAGCCTATAATTGCAAAGTACCTTGCAAAGGTAAGGGAAAACAGCTCTTAAACTTTACAAAAAAGCACCCAAACAGGCATGTCCAAGGGTCAGCTTTGGGTGATTTCTCCTGTCCACCTGGTGAATCTGGGCATACTGGGGCAATGCAGCAACTGCCTCATGTACACAGACAATCCTCTCCTCCTATCACCCAACACTACAACCTGCGAGAGATGCACTTACATAGCCAAACTGGAAGCAAAGCTCTCTCCGGCCAAGATTGTGCTAGACAGTCAAGAGGAGAAGGTTAACACCTGCACTACACCTCAACCAACTCATAGCCATTCAAAACCCACACCATCAACACCCACACATAGCAACACTAAACCCACATATGTGGAGGCCCTTAACATTAACCTGCCCAAGCAACAAGGACCTCTGAAGCTGAAACGCAAACAAACACCAGTCACAAACAAAGTGACACATAGCTCACAACACCAGTGTGCCACCCAACAACAGCCCCTAAGGCAAGACAATGTACCCAACACTTTAGTCATAGGTGACTTTATAGTCAGGCACAGTGATGTCCCACTCACCAGGCTGAACAAGGAAAAAATTACTGTCAGCTGCCTGTTGGGTGCCAGGATCCACCACATAATGCATGCACTCAAGTCACTCCATAACAAGTACAAATATGACTCTGTCATTGTCCATGCTGGAGTGAATGACTTGAGACATACCTCCCTGAACTACATGAAAAGAGACATGGAAGAGCTCTTGGATCATGTGGCCCAGGCAGGTATGACCCTAGCCCTGAGTAGCATCCTGCCTTCACCCAGAATGATACCACAGTATAAGGACAAAATGATTGACTTCAACAATTGGCTAAGTTTCTGGTGTCATTCAAAGGGGATCCAGTATCTGTCTGCCTGGGAAGACATGATCGACAAACCACGATGCTTTGCCAGAGATGGTCTGCACCTGTCACCCCTGGAATTCAGGTTACTGGCTAAAGCTCTTGCCACCCCTATAATGCCTTTTTTAGGCAAGGTTCAAAGGATAAAACCACCACCGTAACAGATATAAGCAAGCAAAATCTGAAGGTAGTGCTACTCAATGCTAGAAGTCTAAACCTCAAAATGCACCCTCTCAAGGCACTCCTAAAACTGGAGAACATCGATATCTGTGCAGTAACTGAGATCTAGTTCAAGGCTCCAGAGAGCACCCCTGCAATACCAGGCTACAACTCTTACCACACTTTTCGGCCACAAAACCAAGACCGAAACACTAAAGGTGGAGGACTGTCCATATTCACCAAGGATATTCACACCTCCAGGCTAGTTGCCCAACACAATGCATCTGAAATTCTCCAGGTGCAACTAACACTAGGTAAGACTGCAATCCAAATTGTAGCTTGCTACAGATTCCCCACCATGCCCCAAGATTCTCACTACACCTTTCTAAACATACTGGAAAATATTAAGATACAACCAAACACCCTAATACTGGGTGATTTCAACTACCCTGCCATTAACTGGGAAAACTACTCGGGTACCAACTCATTTTCCCAACGGTTTTTGGAATTTATAAATTCCAACACCCTGGACCAACTAATCAATTCTCCCACCAGGGGATCCAATATCCTAGACCTGGTCATTACCAACATGGGAGATAGATGCTCCACACCAGTGGTCACCCCCGCATTGGTCAGGTCTGACCATAAGCAAATCAGCCTTGACATCCACATCCCACTCCCACCCCCCAGTAAGAAACCTCCTTAAAAAACTTCTCCAAAGCCAACTTCATGCTACTGAAGTCAGAAGTGACAAACTTCATGACACCCATGCAGATGGGATCTGAAAGTTCAACTGCAAAATCCTACACTAAGGCACTGTACGTGCACATCCACTCATGCATGAATCGTGCCATCCCAAATAGAACCAAGATGCTCTTCTCCAAAAAAAGGAAGCCAATCTGGTGGTCCCCTGCTATAAACAAACTTTACAACAAAAGGAAGAAACTGTTGCAGAAAAGAGGAAAACCCCAGGATGCAAAAAACTCCCTTAAAGAGCCTCAGTAAGAAATTGAGATCCCTCATAAAATCCTCCAAAGCTAGTTATGAAAATAAAATTGCCAAAGATTCCAAAGACAACCACAAGGCATTCTATAACTATGTCAAGAATCTAAATGACAATACTCAGATCTGCTCTGAGCTACAACAGAATGGCATTAAATATACTGATCCCAAGGATATTGCCAATATCCTGGCAGATCGATTCAGTGCCAACTTCACCCCCCTCTCACCCCCTAAAGGGCCCATCTCAATACCAAAAGATTGCCAAATTCCGATAATCACGGCCACACAGGTAGAAACTGCACTCTCCGAAGCTAAGAATACAGCATCCATGGGACAAGATGACATCCCAGGATGTGTACTACATGAACTACAAAATGAACTGGCACCTCACCAAAGTGTCATGTGTAATCATAATCATAGCCTCACCTCAGGCTTTGTGCCCACTGAGTGGCGCACAGTTACAGTTATCCCACTCCACAAGGGGGATCAGCCTTGGATCCCAGGAACTACCATCCCATCAGTCTGACAAGCCTGATCTACAAGGCATGGAACGCATTATCATGGAACTTATACACAAAGACATTGGCAACCTTCAAACACTGGACCTCACCCAGTTTGGGTTTGTGAAGGGCTGATCTTGTTTCCTGAATCTGATTGACTTCTTCGAATCAGTCTCCAAAGCTGTGGATGAGGATAAGGCAGTTCACACAGCCTATCTGGACCTCGCCAAGGCCTTCAACACCATCCCCCACTCTGGAATCATAGATAAACTTACTAAGCTGGGCATAAATTCCTACATCACTCGATGGGTTGCCAACTGGCTTACTGACAGAACCCAGACTGTAAAAGTAGCTGACTCCAAATCCAGCTCCAGACAAGTGACAAGTGGAGTACCTCAGGGTTCAGTCCTGGGACCACTCTTGTTTGGCATCTACTTCTCTGAAGTACAGGCCAACACTAAGGGACCCTGGCTAACAAAGTTCGCAGATGACTGCAAACTGGGAGCCATTATTGAATTCCCAAATGATGTGGATATTCTACTAAAGGGCCTTACAGAAACAGATGCCTGGTGCCATATCCATAGGCTCAAGCTTAATGCCAAGAAATGTATAGTTATCCCCTTTGGAAAAAAAACATGTACTCATGAATTACCACATAGGTGGCAATACACTAAACATCGAAAGTAATATGAGAGACTTAGGGACACAGGTGGACAGTGGTCTCACTTTCGATAACCGCATCACCACAACAGTCAGGAAATCCTTCTATGTGGCACACCTCATCACTAAGGGCTTTTCATCCAGAAAAAAGGAGGTCATTTTCCCACTGTACTCATCCCTCATTAGACCCATTATAGGGTATAATGCCCCGTTTGGTATGTATCTCACAAGACATCTGCAATAGCTGGAAAGACCACAGAAATACCTCACTAAAAGAATCACAGGCCTAAAGCAGATGCCATATGCTAACCGTCTAAAAAAACTCCAGCTATACTCTGTGGCATATCATCTACTCATAGGAGATCTCTGCTTAACATACAAGGCCATGTCAAACTCTGAGCTGTTGGACATGCTCCACGTAAAGAAATCCCAATCCCTCAGAGCCACACGTTTCAGGGATCTAAACCTTGTCATCACACTGAACAAAACATGCTGGAGGGATAGGTTCCTGACCCAGAGACTCCCCATATTCTGGAATAGACTGCTCATACATGTCAAGCAGAATGCCTCATTGGCCCTCTTCAAAAGGAACCTTGATGACTGGATGGGAGATAGGAAATTCACCCCAAGGATCATGTCAGTCGCCCTGCTAGACAGGGGTCCAGAGAAGTAAATATTGTGGGAAGAAATATCCAGGGGATTGTTATGGCTAGGCTTGTATAGGCCCTAGGGCCGATAGCCTAGTACCAACCTATGAACCTAAATATTGGTGGCTAGACTCAAAGCCTGTACCTTGGGAGTAGATAGTAAGAGCTTGAATTCCCTACCCACCACCACTTGTGAAATTTTTGCATCATATTTCGGTTTTCTGGAAAATAATGCAGGCATTTGAATTTCAGACTTCATATTCTTCAGAAAGTACATGGCAACACAAAACCTTTTATTCTAACACTTTTCTGTTTACAAGATCAATATTTGAAATTTGTCCCTATTTTGGGGCTGTATTCCCCCATTGTTGGCTTTGTCCATGTTTTTTGTGCTAAAAGGTTGTGAGCTATGGTGAGAACTGAATTCTCTGAATATGTTTGGAGGCTGTATTCCCCCATTATTGGCTTTGTCTAGGTGTTTTGTGCTAAGAGGTTGAGAGCTATGGTGAGAACTGAATTCACTAAATGATAGCCATTTAAGTTTTAGTCTGTCTTTCAAGAAACAGCTGATTTGGCATAGTGGTATGTTGCTCTGACTGTAGTGCATAGGGTCCTGGGTTCAAGTCTTGGCAATTAAACTCATGGTGGTAACACAGCATTTTATTCTAGCAACTTTCCAAGATTATACAAGCAATGTTTAAAATGTGTCCCTAGTTTTTGGACTTGTGTCCCCTCCCCAATAAATTTTGTCTTTTTCCAGATTTCTTGTGCTTCAAAGTTGAGAGATACAGTTGAGTGTCTAGTGGATTTTACAAGGAGCTGAGAGCTTGAAGAGAAGTTTAGTGCTGCTTATGCTGAGTCTGTTTGCATTGCTAATAGCACAACAGGTAGCGTATTTGCTTTTGATGCAGAAGGCTGTGGGGTCTACTCCCACAGTATATAGATGCATTGCTGATACTGTACTGTGTTGTACTTTTAAAGGGGGTGGATGCTGCAATCCTAAGAATGTCCTCTTTGGTGGATATACCTAGTAACAATGAACCTGTTATCAGTTTGCCATCCATTCCCTGTTGCGATATTGCTAGCTTATCATTTTTTTAATGTAATATAGGCAATTTATTCCTCAAGGGCAACAGGCACTTTATTTGTAGAAGAAACAATGAAATATAAAGTTGTTTGCTAGCAGCAACCTCTTCATTAATTACAGATCTCTTTAATGTGGAATTATTTAGATGACTTTTACTTCTGCAGAGATTGTGCATATTTACTGATACTGGTGGATTGTAGAAGTTTGAGTAGACTTTTATGATAGAAATTTTCTGAATTGGGCAGTTTTGTCATTATTGGTGCATGCATTTTGTTTCATTGTTTACTGGAAAAATGTTCAAAACAATAAATTTAAAATGCCTTCTAACAACTGTACTGTATTATACAAGGAATATAATTTAATTCAATCAGGAAGGTGTATCAAAGAACACATGCATATTTCCTGTGCAAGGGGTCTATGATTTGAAAACAGCCCAAAGTCAATCTTTATCTGCCACTGGCCAGATGTATTTTCTTTGAATGAGGGTTTCAATGCTGTTTCAATGAATGTGAGTTTCAAGGACAGATAGGTTTTAATGCTAAGTCTATTTTTCATCATGAGACTGCATTGCTTTGTTTAGTAGATGTCCTTTAGTGTCTGTGCTGTAAAATGTAAAATAAGACTTTTAAATGAAATCCAAATCATCGTAGAAGTAAAGCAGTATGCACATTACAGTGTTTATGGTAAATGGGGTGAAATAGCCAAGTAATGGGACACTGGAATAGCTGCAGGGAGAAGGTCCCATTCGACCATGATTTTGTGAGGGAGAAGGGCGGCAAAATCAGACAGCCCCGGATGAACTATACCTCTCAACTGTCCAGATTTTTGCAGAATGAATAGATTTTTGTTTCTTATTTTTGGTTCGCTCCTCATAACATTTGTGGTTTTCTGACAAATCATTTAGGAATGAAGTTATTAAATAATGAGTTTCAGACTTCATACCCTTCAGAAAAATGCATGCAAGACCTGTTATTCTGTCAGCTGTCTAAGTTTATACAAGAGCAATTTTTAGTACTGTTTGTATGTTCCCCCAATATATTTGGCCTTGTCCAAATTTCCTGCATTAAGAGGCAAACACAAATAAATTGCTTCATAGAATTAGGTATATCCAAACCTCTCAACTGTCCCCGATTTTGGCTCAAAATGTTGCTCTCCCCCTAATAATCCCTCCGCAAAATGGCAAATTTCGAAAAAAACGTGGAGGGTTTGCAGTTAATAAATAATTGTAATGATCAGAGTTATAGATTACTTTTAATTTCAGAAATGCATGTAGATTCTCTTATTTTGTCAGCTGCTCAACTTAACAGTACTAATATTAGAAAAGTGCCCCTTCTTTGACAGGTTCCCAGCTGTATTGTGTGGTTATTTTATATATTTGCATGACATTTATGGTCCATTTTTCATAGAATTATGGTTTTCTGGCAAATTAGTGGCAAATCATTAAAGATTGAAGTTAGAAAATAATGACAGACATTTAAATTTCAGATTTCATACTCTTCAGAAAATTAATACTAATGCAAAACCTACTATTCTGTTATCTTTCTAAGTTTATAAGAGCAATATTTAAAAATTGTCCTAATTTTTGGGCCTTTGTCCCATTTCTATTTATGGCTTTGTCCAGATTTCTTGCTCAGAGGTTGAAAGGTATGCCAAATGTGTCAGGGCCATCAACATCAACCAGAAACAATTCAAATTGTGACATACTTGTTGCACCCCACTCCCCCAATAGTGACTCTGGATGTGTCCAAGCAAAGCAAGGAGAAGTTATGCAGTGTTAAGTGTGAAGAGTATCCCCCCATCCAAGATAGACACAAGTACTACAGTGGCTTTTCATCTGTCCTTGATTTTTCAGAATGTTCTGGTTTTCTGTCATATTTTTATACTGTTGATTTATGCTTCTTCTTATTCAGAAAATGCATGTTGCTGCAGTGCCTGTTGCTTTGTGTTTAAGTAGCAATGCTTTAATGACCATCAGGTAAGCTTGTCTGAGACTGTAAGATGCAAGTAAGCTTTAATAAGCATACTGTTAAAGAATTACCAACATTGAAAGCCTTTTTGTTGTTGCCATGCAGAGAATATTTACATAACTAGATAGCGTATAAGCCTTGGGTATTGAAATGCATGTGACAGTATTTGTAATAAAGGACAAGATTACAGTATTTTCAGAAGCTCATTACATTTGTTGGGGACTTGCAGTCATCTTTGCAGGCTTTACCCGTAAGCTAAACAGAATGCCAATCTGTCATGTGTGGTCAATAACCTGTGCAGTAATCCTTTAAGCAATTTATCTTGAGCTTGTTTCTTGTTTGCTGTTCATTTTTTATTTTAATCATGCTTTCCCCATGAAACAAATAGATAGTTATTGTCAGGCAGCAGGTCTTTTTTGGGTAAGAAAATTTTTTACTAGTGGGAGTATCACAGAGATTGCTACTTTCAGCATGGTACTTGGTACTTTTATAAAGCTGAATATAAATTATAATTAGAACTGCAGTGCAAGGAGAAGTGGTTTAAGTTGAGTGCTGCTTGTTTTTTTTATACTTGATTTAGACTGGCATTCCAGTAATGTATTTAAAAAGTAATTTATTTTTTCATGCCTCACAACCTTTTTGTTTCCATCTAGATATTAAGTAAGCTGTCATGTAGCCAATGCATTGAAATATTTTTTCTACACTTTATTTTTTCTTGACTGGACTCTCATAATGATGGTTTGGCACCCAGGGCAGCGTATTTAATTCAAGTCCTAGTTTTTGCGGGTTTTAGCATAGCTCCACCCATTTCTAGTTGGCCACACCCCTTACCATTTGCCCCACCCATTCAGCTGTCTACTGCAGACTCCCTTTGATTTGAAGCCACCAGCCGCCACTGCTAAATTCCTGGAATCACAAATGAAAGTAAACTTTGAAACAACAAGTAATATGTTACGTGATACCAGTGATTTTCTACATGGTCTGTATGAGTGATCTGTGAACAGATATTTAAAATATTCTTATTTTATTACTTTAGATGTATAGAATTTGGTGTGCAATAAGTAAAGCAATTCTTGTTGGAAGTCACTGAGTATGAACAACATTAGATTGCTACACTATGTGATTTACTACACATAGGACTTTCTAATAACTTTTTTATTTTTATAAAATTTTTATTTTCATTTACCTATTTTTATTTCAACAACAATTATCTAGACAGAAACAAGGCATTGCAATGGGCACATCAGTAGCCAATACATTCGCCAATATAGCAATGTTTATATGGGAATATGAGTATATAATGTCACCTGAGAAGCCATTTAAAGAAAATATTTAGTTTTATCTTCACTTTGTTGATGATTTATTCCTAGTATGGAAAGGCGGCAAGGCAATGTTTCACTTATTTTTTGAATACATTTCCAACACCTATGAATTTTAAAGTTTAAAACATGTTTTGCCCCGAGAAAATAGATTTCCTTGACATCACAATAATGAAGAATCAAGAAGGATCACTAGATACATCTTTGTATAAGAAAACAGAGAAGAAAAATAATTTATTACATAAAAGTAGCATGCACCCATGCTTTACATTTAAGAATGTGGTTAGGAATCAATTTCTTAGGGTGGCAAAATTAAACACCATTGAGTCCAACATGTTAGAGCAGATGGATTCAACAATAGGAGAATTTATACAAAGAGGATAACACTGGGAAGAAGTGGTAACTATATGTGAAGAAAGATTCTTTACCAAAACCTCATTTTTCTTTACAACTATATAAACCCAAAATAAATAATGTGAATAATGATATGAGGTGTATTCTACCATATATTAAAATACTTTAGCTGTTAAACGCATAACAGCTAAGCATTGGCACATACTTCAGGATATTTCAGAGTTATGGAATTTTAACACTAATTGACCTAATTTTTTGCATAAGAGACATACAAATCTGAAAAATATTTTATGTTACAAGGAGCAACCTAAAACATGGTTCAATAGTAAAGAAAGTAAGAGAAGTACTTTTAAGTGTGGCAAGGGTACATTTTTTATATATATATATGTTGATGCAAAAAGAAGTTTCTGTCATTAAATATATACGAAAGAAATAGAAGTGAAAGCATATGGGAATTGTAATAGCATGAATCTTGTTTATTTAACAAACTGTGAACTATATCACTCATTTTACATGGGAAAAATGAACCAGAGACTTAAAGATCGTATTTGTCACATGTCCGAAATAAAAACAAAGAAACTGACAAATGCACTTTTTAAGCATAAATTTGACAAAGCTGAAAAAGCACAATTTTAAATTTATTTTAGAAGTATGTATTGAAAATATGAGAGGAGATGATATATTATTAAAAACTGAATTAGCAGAATTAAGATGAATATTACGTCTTAAAGCCCATATTACACCAGGTTTAAATGTTTCTGCTTCTTTAAAGCCTATAATGAAAGACAAGCATAATTATATATGAAGTTACTTGCATAACTGGTTAATCATGTGATTTTAGGCCACTATTTATTGTGTAGCAGTTTTGTGTTTTAATGTTGACGCCTGAGGAAGCCCCCTGGGCAAAAGTTTTAACTTGCATTACTTTTCACCTGGCTATATGTGCTGTTCAAATAAATTTACTGCATATATCTACTTCTGTGGTTCCAGTGACTCTTGTATTTAATTATATATGGCAGTATACACCTTCACATGCAAATGGAAAAGTGTGTAAAAAATGTACACTTTTTTTCCTTTTCCCCTTTTTGGTAGCTCAACTGAGCCCATCCAACCCCTCGTCCTGCACATCCCACAAGCTTCTACATGAAAACATAATGAATAACAACCTACTGTACTTCTGATCACTGCTGTTCCTTTCAACTGACACTATGCTGCATTAGTGAAATGCCATCAACTAAGCATATGTCTATTCAGTTGAGTATGACTATCAGTACAGACAATGAATAAAATACTGCACCACCCATACAATACAAAATGAAAGTTATGTTTTTACCATAGCAACAGATCTTAAAGAGCAGGTCTATCCTTTATAAACAGCAGGAATTAGGTCAGCAGGTAGACATTAAGATCTTTGCAGCAGGTAAACATTTTTTGGGCTGCCAAAGTCCCTTCTCTAACTTTAATGCATTGCAGTACTTCAGCTCTTCAGATCCAAAGTGATTTGTGTAAAGCACCAGCATGTGAAACAATGTGGTTCAAAACCTACTATGTTAGACAGAGAGGGGAAGGTAGGAGGGTATGTAACACAGGACCTGGTCTGGCAGCCCTGTCATTTCAATAAGTATATAACTTTCATATTTGGTAACAGGAGGGACATACTCTGGAAGCAGTAGGATAGAGTCAGAAGTTAATATTTCTGGGCTATTTTCCTATAAATATGGCTCCAGGGGAAGATCTGGGTTTCTGAGTATCACATACACCTTATAGTGCCTTGCAAAAGTATTGATAAAAGACCAAGTAGCTGCTGCAAAAATGTCTTCAAGAGATGAAGTCCTAAAAAAAGTGAAGACGTAGCACATACTGTGCAAGAATGAGCTTTTGAAGCTGACAGGTGAAGCTAAGGTGACTTTAGAAACTTTCTGTCCAATCTTTTTAAAGCAGTAAGTAGTAAAACATTGTCTAATTTTGTAGACAGCCTTCATCTTTTCAACACAGAATCTTGTTGCTGTATATCTCTACAGAGGAGAAAATACCTCTCCTTGTCTGGAGTATTGCAGGAAATTACTGGAAGATGCTTATACTAATGAATGTTAGACTAAGTAGCAAGTTTTATCATGAGTGACTGTGACATTCTCCCTATAGAAAGACCTGTAACAGAACAATTTCAAAGCCACTGTAGCACATGTGTTCACAGCAGGAAGCTGGCCTCTCTTGGAAAATGGTTAATTACTACAAGTTACTCTGACAAAATAGTTTATTCCAGTGTTCTCATTGTCTCTCCACATCAGAGTAAGACTGAGTTCCT
Source organism: Protopterus annectens (assembly GCF_019279795.1). NCBI lineage: Eukaryota > Metazoa > Chordata > Ceratodontiformes > Protopteridae > Protopterus > Protopterus annectens. The sequence goes on along the minus strand of NC_056725.1, from coordinate 601,296,257 downwards.
CCATTGTTTTGTGATGTTCTGAATCACTGCCATACTGTGACACTGGATGGTAATCACACCTCTATGAAGGAAGTCTTGGAAGGCCCAAAGGGCCAGTAGCAATGCCCTCTTCTCCAAAATGTTGATGCTCAGTTTTGCATTGAAAATGACTAGATATCTTGAAACGTATGCCCACTGAAGTGCATCCCCATCCCAAGGTAGGTACATCTTTGCTGACTGCCACTGATGAAGGGAATAAGAGAAAATAATTCTCTGTGGGGAAGTTAAGGAAGTGCATCCACAATCAGAGACACATCTTATATATCTGTGATCTGAACAAGGTAGGGCACTGGTATGGAGATCTGCAACCAATAAATCCTTAACATCCTTTACAACATCTGCAGATATAAACTGACATGTGGTGCCACAGGAACAGATGCTGCACAGTGCCCTAGCACCTACATACTGTAATATACAGGAATACTTTAAGAATCTGGGATTATAGAAACCATGGCATGAATGGGCTTAGGCAGAAGCTACCACAACTTCAAGTTTAATGCCAATGTGAAGGCAGGGTGGATGTCAGGATAAACCAGTACAAAGTAGATTGATTGTCAGCATTGGCTTAAATGGCAAGGCCTGGTTTAATGAGATATTCAGTACTGAGGACACTGGGAACAGGCACATTGTGACCAATATCAATATCAAAGTGGCTGACATAGACTTTGGGGCTGAAGCCCCAGTTCTGAGAATTGGAGTTGAGTGCATCACCAACAAAGAGGGCCTAGATAACTGTGACATCCCTTCTCTGGGCCAGTAATCAAGGAGTCCTAATCCTCAACACAGACACTGGTGAGGGACGTTCACTTGGAACAAAAATAGATACACATAGTATTTCCAGATGCAGCTCTGTGCACCAAGCACAATTTCCCTTAAGAGCACACAGGGAACACACTTGTGTCCTGGGGCTGGGTTTTCCTCTTTCTCACCAGGCCCCAAATAAGACCCCACACTGAATACCATTATAGAAGTGAGTCCTCAGCCAAGTGTTCCAAGCAAGTCTTCAAACACCCCCTCTCTGAAACAAGTGCTCTGTGTCTCTACTCCAAGTAGCTGACACATACACACTCTTTGAGATTTGATTTTCACACACACACACACACACACACACACACACACACACACACACACACACACACACACACACACACACACACACACACACATACCTGGGAAAGGCTGGCACAGATTTACTAGCTATGCCCACTCTGCCTAGACTGTAAGGTAGATACTGCCACCAGAACTTCCCAAAGCCAGCTACTCTAAGGCTGTTACAAGGATACCCAATTATACTATGTAAAATTAATAATAATACAAATAGTGTTCAACCAATGTACCAAGGCTTTCAGGACCAGCCACAGTGTCACCAAATAAATATAAATACTCTCAAAAGTTAAAATATTCTCTAAAAGTCCAGCTACAATGAAAAGTTTAAATATATTTAATAATAAATAATAAAAGAACACGAGAATACTACATACCTATTTACAATAAACACCAGAGTTTCAGACACATGAAATATTTTAAATAACACAGATGGAAAGGTTCACACAGATACAGAAAAACAATACTTAACTAATCTCACTATATTTTTTTGACTGTTCTAAAGAATTGCTCTTCCCTGGCTACTTGCTAAAGCAAGGCAAGATGAAGTGGGTGAGTGGTCCTTCTTTATCACGTTTCAAAAATAGAATGCCCTGAGACTTCTGTCCCATCTAGTACTGAAGCATCATTTCATTCATAGCTTACAGAATGACATCACACACACATCTGGTCATCTGACTTCTGGCTCCCACACTACCCCCTTTACTAGAAAATGAACCAGAATCTTGCACCAATGTGTCACAATACACACACATAGAGCTTTGTTAAGATGTGTTATAGCATCTGCAAGCTATAAAACCATTTCAAAACGTCCACTCTTCCAGGATAGTAATTAGTTCACCCCTAAGGACAATACAGTAGAATTCCTAGTCCTGGTTTTCACAGACCTTTTGTCTGTGGCTGCAATCATAACTGTAAGATACAATATTTATGGCCTAAACCAGGTAATTTAATTTCAGACTATTTTTCAAAGTTAGCTAGACTGAGACTAACCTCTTCTCTTCCAGTATCCTCTGTTACAGTACATTCATTTCAACAGTTACAATACAGTCTGACATACAGGTGTATGTCTTTTCTGTTCAGCAGGACCCACTGTTGGTATATTTTTAACACAAGCAGCTTTACAAATGCATTTTCAACACAAGCACCTGTACAAATCAGTTTGATATACAAATCACATACAATTCTTTACAAAACTCCAGTTAGCTATGCTGGCATATGTTACACATCCACTGCCCTACTTCTCCTGGCATAGCTGGCAATACCTCACATCATCACAATAACAATCATGCCATAGTTACAGCTGATGGGAAAAACTTCAATACTGAGGCATATAATGCCAACAATGGCATCACATTCATATGCCTCGAAATTGACAATTAAGAGTCAAAACCAGCATCATTGCAACTGGTACAAAAATTTGAAAAAATTGTAGGGCTGGTGTGGAAGCCTAGGCAGCTCAGTCTCTCCAGTGGAGCAAGAAAGGGAAGGAGTACTGGAGAGTTTCCCTTGAACCCTCAAAAAGGTTACTGTCAGTTTGTCATAGTCTATCTCAGAGATGGTAGGAAGGTGGGGGTAGATAGAGGCATAGCAGGATTTGAGTAGTGCAAAATAAGAAAAACTTCCTTGTCATCTCCAGCATCAGACAAACTAGAAACACTTTGAAAATTAGACTTTGAGACAAAAGAGAACATGCAGAGACAGATTTTGTGATGTTTATGGCAGTCTCCTAAACTGGTTCTTCCATACAGTTAGGAGGCACCACAGAAAATGGAGGAACTGAAGGAGAATGTTTGTGCTTATGGCATTTATACATCTTTATATTTTTCATATTAGGGAACTGCTTGAGTAGGCTTTGAAGTTGAGGAGGCAGAATACTCTGCTACATCTTAGTTGGACAAGACTTGCACACAAAGGAAGAATTTTAACTGTTTACTTTACTTTTCAATGTAGGGCTTGTAAATTGCCTACAAATTTGGTACCTCTAGGTGGTGTGCTGTTCATCCAAGCAATAAAAATGGACTTCATATCTGTCCTGGGGAGGATGTTTCCTCACACAGATAAGCATACTTAGGATGAAAAGGAAATATTCATTTTAAGAAAATAAATAAGTGTCCAAAAAACAAGAGAGTAGATAATAGAAGTACTGCAAAAATGAGAAAGGTTTGACTTTTTTTTCTTCATGGCTTAGCAGACGCAAAAGAGAAATCTTTCCCAAAAAGGAAAAGAATAAGTTCTCCAACTAGGACATGCAGATGGGAAGAGCATAAAGAGAAAATGGGTATTCCCTCATAGAAATGACAAAAAGCTCCTGTAAAAAAGCTGGAAGGGCAGCCTACAGGACCACTTTCCACACACCAAGCTTAAGTGAGACAACAAAGATCTAAGGATGTTAAGTGCAGTGCATTAAGGGACAGATGAGGGTCTTTGACAGTCTGGGAAAAATTTACCTAATAAGCAGTCCTATTGTTTATAGAAGCTGGACCCCCCCCCCTAACCAAATCAATCATTATTGCAAAATATGCACAGTAAGAAACAAAACAATGCCATCCAAACATTGATGCACATACTGATTTTTGGAGAATGTAGCCTAAAGTGGCTCACATCCCTTCTAGATAAGCAGCTCTCAACATCAAGAAGTCCATTTACTCCAGCAGTTGCTGCTATAATCACAGACATTACATCCTATCTTTCTAAGAATAGCTCTATCAATTTATCTATAAATAAACACATCCCTTACCAAATGTAGTCTTACAAGTTTATACAATCTCAGCACAATTTCCTTTTAGCATGCACGCAACTTAGTTTTCAAAACAATGCATTTTGCCACCTTACAAGTAAATGAAGTACAACAACCCTGAATTCAAGACAACACTTTTCTATCTTTGAAAAACATGTTCTCATTTAAACTGAATCAGGTTTATTATAATGGCAAGTGCAGTTCTAAATAATCATGAATCTAACCCTTTGTTATGAGTAACAGCTGAATTCATTCTAATAGCTGTAGTCATCATAGACTGTTAGCTGTTAGTTTAGCACAAGCAAGTCAGCAACAATAAGAAAAACGTCTGTTTGTAGTATAAAACAATCAGTTTTATAGTTACATAGCATGAGCATCTATAACCATATCACTCAAGATAAGCACTAATAAAGCATTTGTAATTCACTGGTATTTGAAAAACCACATATTGATTAACATCTTATTTCTTTGATTCTTAGTTGCCATGTTGAAATTTTACAAGAAACCATGAAGCCTACGTAGCTCGAATGAATGTCTGTGTGTGTGTACATTCATTCCTTCATTCCCTTCTACCTGCTTTGTCAGATTCAAGATGACAGAGGTGCTGGAGCCCACCATATGGGATATCAGTCCATTGTTAGGACACATGCACAAACACATACATGGTCACTATATATATATATATATATATATATATATATATATATATATATATATATATATATATATATATATATATATATATATATATATATATATATATATATATATATATATATACACACACACATATATATATGTGTGTGTGTGTGTGTGTGTGTGCACGCACGCATGTGTGTGATATAGATGTAGATAGACAGATATAGGTATAGACACATGTATAGGCTCAGACACACACATACACGCACACACACACACACACACACAAACACACACAGACACTTGTGTTTGTCAATGTAACAATCAGTGTGACAGTCACAAAAGATCAAAATACAGTCCATTGGAAACAATGTGTTTTAAAATAAACCCTAAATTGCCATCCCTGCACAACCCATATTCTTTAAATACAATAACTTCAAGATAAGTGATAACAGTAGAACAAATGTCTTGATGTGCTAACTCTTAGAGCGCACAGCAGCAGAGTAAAAGAGCAAATCCTCTAAACCTGCTCTTATGTGATCTCAGGCAGTACTGTCAAAAATATACACATATACAATGTGTTTCAGCAGTGGGCAAGCCTTCTTCACCTTCTTTGTGCAGCAGCTTTAGGTATACTAGGTCTGAGATTGCACAAAATTGGTGGTAAGGGGAAGAATCTTTACTCCTGCTGTTACCTCCTATCAACAAACTGAACATCACTGTATTTTTTCCTGATGAACTAAATATCGATGCAATACAAACAGAGGTACTTCATATCTTCCTATATTTACGTGTGCACATGCACACACACACACACACACACACACACACACACACACACACACACACACACACTCACACACACACACACGAGTTAAAATAGATCTACACCTTCTTGAGACAGACCAAGTCAAATCATGCCACAAACTGGCACAAAATGTTGATCATACACAGTGTGATAAAGTTTTAAATATGACCAAATTGTGCAAAAATCAAGAAAGTTGACCTGCCTGCTTATTTTTTTAAGGTCATAAAAGTCTGTCACATAGGTACCCTCCTTGTCTATATGTCCCAGATAAGGTGAGAAATACAAGAAGAAAATTAGAAGAGAATTTAGAGAAAGACCAAATGGCATGTAGAGAAACTGGAAAATTATGTCTAGTAATTATTCAGTAAAATTACTGCTTAAATTATGTTCTTTCCCTGTGACAATCTTGGGATTGGTTTAAAGGAAAGGAAAGATTTCTATGAAAAGAAAAAAAATGACATTTTGGTGGAGTTGTCCTTCCATTTAGCTGTGCAGCAATTAAACGTAGATACTGCAACAAATAATATTTTGTGCTGCCTTAGATTTCATTAGCAACGTTACAGATGTGATATTTGGGAATTGCTGGGACTACAGAGCATTTAGAAGAGGTGTGTGGAGGCAGCTAATGGATATCATGTAGGTGCTGAACTTTTCAGCTGCTCTTTTCTAAGGTTTGCTTTTGAGCTGAAATTCAGTCAGAAACCAAATGACCATAAAGAACATGACACCATTCACTGATCAAAGATGAACTTACTGAATTCCAAAGTAGTGATTACTTTTGAGAAAAAAAATCCTCTTTTGTGCAGCCTCAGCCATTTGTAGGAGAGCAGAAGAATTAAAAAAAATAGCCTTTGCAATATGAAGAACTAACTAGCAGAGTCTATAAGTGTACTGGATTGCTCAATAAAATTATTTAAATACTAGACAAGGAAGCAAGAACAGATTATGAGTAGGCAATTGGCCACATATCTCCTGGTGGCTGTACAACCTATGTGGCTAGAGAAAATTCTGGACCAGCTCCAGAAGGAGGATGCTGCACACACATTTTGCCATAGTTGTGAAGCTTACCAAGCTATGTTTCATTTCCCTTGTGTGTGGCAGTAGCTATTACGTGCTGTAGCTGCTCTTTCTTTTGTAACAGAAAAGTTCATTTTCCAGGCACTATAAAGAATCTTACACTGAAAGCAGTACTGTTATCAGTGCAACACACAACACTCAATGCATCATTGAAATAAATGGTGCTCTGAGAACATCCTCACTACATCGTACATTTCACTTACCATGTACTGAGCACATACCGACAAAAATGAGATGCTGTTCTTCTGTCAGTACACTGGTTGTAATGTCCTCTTGAAAGACTAGTTATACCATAGAAAATGTGTCTGACTCTGAGCCATAAACAACAAACTAACAATTTATCTATACCAACACCACAGAGGTCCTGCAGCCATTAGAGCTACAAAACACTGTATGATCTTTTCCATCTTTCCAAAGCACTGCCCCTCAGACTAAACCCATTAAACAATATGCCATGTCTGCATATATAAAGGTATACTTATTTCAGTTTAATTTATCTGTAGCTGTCACAAAAGGAGAATGACTAAAAAATATTGTTAAGAAATGAGCTGAAACATATGGTAAATGCCATGAACAGCAGAATACTATGTCTGCAGGGGAAAAAGAGGACATTCAGAGTGGGTTTCAAATCACCCTTGAACATGCCTTTTTAGTGACAGGTATTAAGTCTTTGTTTCTATCAGCTATATAGATAAAAACACTTTTGTACTCTAAACAACAATAAAAAAAAAACTATGCACAGGAGATACAAAGCCAAACATAGCGGTTTCCTTTTTTTCTTATGACAGCCACCATTTTGACAACCCTACCACATTCTCCAGCTCAAGAGGGTTCTAAGCCTGAGGGATGACAAAAGATGTAACTAGGCAGACATGAAGTGCATTAAAGATACAAAATATGCATCTGTCACTGTATTTACAATACTCTAAAGATCTATACAGACATTCTATGCAAGAATAACAGCTGTGCTCTGCAGGATATATTATTTCTTTAGGACTCTGCTTAATTGCTAAACATCAACAGTTTGCTCTCCTGGTTTCTTACAATACACAGAACACAATAACAGTTTCCTACTTTACATGCTGATAGCCTGCCAACTGCCTTAATTAATATGACCAGTACCTAACCTGATCCTCAACAGAGGACTGCTCCTTTGATATCTGTAGTGTACAAAACCTATAAAAAGGAAATATATAAAGCACAGTTGATCTGTGTCACAAACGTGTATTAGAAAGCTGTCACACTTGCAGTATCTGTTGACTTATCCCACTTACAGTGTATTTTGCTTTCTGCATTTATATATAGTATTTCTATTCCACATACTATCCAGGTTGCTGAAAGTAATTATTCTGACATTGTGGACAGCATATGGTAACATTTCACCTTACTATGAAAATATAACTGTCAGAAATTCATAAAAGACTGACAACAGGGAGAAAATGGGGTCTTTACACAGAGTTTCATAAAATATAAATATTTTCTAACATATCTGAGTTTTTTTCTTTCTGAAGTGTGAGGTTGTTCCTCATGTAGCTCATGATGGTTAAATTTGGTCTATACCTATACAAATCACTATCTCTCAAACTGTTCATTACTTAATAAAATTGTCTGGTTAAGATATCTGGATATTCATCTTCAAACTATACTTAGGTCATGCTCTTACTTGTAACACCAAGGAAACACCTGCATCTTGAATGTTTGTGTGACGCCTGGCTATATCCCACCAGACTGCCAACAATTAAATGATGTCTCTTAACTATTCTGGGTCGGTAACTAAGGAGCTTTATTCCTCACTATTGACTTGAATATGAGACTGTCACTTAAACAGAATAATAATATTTCACAATTTTCCCCTAAGAGCACAACAGGAACACGGTCTAATTTCTGGGACTGGACTATATACCTCTGTCAACCCATATTTATTACACACTTCAGAGCAAAGTGTCTCAGTTTAAGACCTCTGATATACTCACACTCAAAGTAAACTTAAATCTCACAAATCCAAATGCTTCTGGGAAAGCCTGACACACATTTATAGCTGTGTCTCTTTCCCAAAATAATACAGTAATGTCGCCACTAATCAGAGGGTCTTCATGCCCTTCTAAAGGGGGTGTTGAATTATGAAAATTAATCATCAAAATAAATGATAGCTTTGACCAAAACAGCCAGGCCTTTGAGATGACCTGGAGAGTATTAAATAGATAGAAGCACTCTCTAATCTCTAAAGAAAAACACTAGTTTCCAGCCATAATGTAAAGTAATGAAAAACATTTAATAATAAGTAAAAATTATTTTAAGGTTGTAAATCAATAACTGTCAATAAACACCAAAATTCAATCACCAGAAATGTAAAATAAAACTGCAGAATAGGAATCCATTATTCTAGAAAAAACTCTATCTTAATAGCTAAGTTTTCCTGATCTAACTAAAGAATACTGTCCCTGATCTACTCTAAGATATAATAGCAAGGCCAAGGCAAACTTATATTTTTTTCTTTGGTGAGTTCTCTTTTCTTGGTGTCCATTGACTGCCCAGCACTTGACAAACTGCAGTCTCAACTGTCTAATTTCAAAATATAACAGTCAGATGTTTAAAAAAAATATTTTTCTGTCAATCAGCTGTTTAAATAATCTCTTAGCAACCAGGAACCTTCTAATTGCATCACTCACCATTCAGCTGATTCTCCACAGTTTGTACTTTAGAATGTCCGTCTCAAATATGTGCAGTTAGAAATGTATCAAAGCAGTGACAGATTCTTTAAACATTCTGTTTAAACAGGAAAATACTTAACATTTTTAAAACTTATGTACATTTTCACAATTAAGCATGCTGGCATACAATAGAAGTTAATCTGAGAATATGCACAAATCTCCTGCCAGACATGCTAACACAGATGACAGTGTTTTCAGTTTCTTCACATTTTGTATACAAGTTCACAATTTTTAAAGTTTTTTTTTTTATTATTTTCCTGTGTGATTATGGTATTCTTAAATTTATTCAAAATACCACTACAGGGTATAAATGAATATTCATATGAATTGTATGTATGGAGGATCCTATCTGAAATATGATACAGGTGTGTGAAAGATTCATTATTAGACTCACACACATCATAGTACATGTTACATCTGGCTCAAGAAATATATAGCCTACTAAACATCCACACACATTACTACAGAAAAGCACCATCAGTTCAGGATAGATTTATAGGTTTGTAGATGAATACTGGCCTAACTATCCTAAACGACCATTTAAAGTCTTGCCAGTAACCCATGCTCAGACTTAAACCCTGTACCTTGTACTTATAAAGTGAAAATCTTAACCATTATATCAAACCTACCCATATTGTTGTGTATTAATATGTGATATTTGAAGGGTACACAGCACAGCAGCCTGTGTACCCATCACAGAGTACTTTGCTGAGAGCATATGTTAGTGTTATTTCAATGTGTTGCAACATATGTTTCAGGCTGCTAAAAACATGCTTAAATGCATACACACTGACAATTTTGTGTTTAAATGTAGATATTTAAAATGTATTACAGAAAGCTGAAGGGTGAGTACAGATGTTCACAACAGAGTAGACCGTGCAGTCTTCCAAAACAATAATGCCATGAAGCAGGAGCAGATTGCTTGCTCTGCACAATGGTGATAAACAAGTACTTTTGTAGATTGTTTGCATAGGTGTAAGGTAAACAGTATTATAAAGTGTGCACCATAAATGATGGGCACACAGTGTGGGCAACCTGTGTGCTCTACACATCAGTGATAATGTGGGCACCATAAATGATGGACACACAGTGTGGGTGTACTATATGTAATGTCCATCAGTGATAATGGTGGAACTATAAATGATGGGCATACAGTATGGACAGAGTGTGTGCTCAGTATATCAGTGATAATGTGGGTAGCCACAGGTGATAGGTACACATTATGGGTGTCCCATGTGCTCTGTACATGAGAAGCAATGTGGGTAACCATAAATGATGGTCACACATTCTGGGTGTACTGTGTGCTCTGTGCATGAGAGAAACTGTCGGTAACCATAGATGATCAGTACACATTGTTGGTGTACTGTGTGCTTTGTACATAAGTGACAATGTGGGTAACCACAGATGATGGGCATACAGCACAGGCAGGTTGGTTGCTCTGCACGTCAGAGATAATGTGGGCACCATAAATGATGAGTACACATTGTGGGTGTACTGTTTGCTCTGGACATGACTGACAATGTGGGTAACCACCAATAATGGGCATACATCATAAGCAGGTTGCTTGCTCCATACTTCAGAGATAATGTGGGCACTTTCTCATAATATTTACATAGCTCTAGGGCACACAGTATAAGTAGGCTCAGTGCTATGAACTTCAGTGACATTGTGAACAACACTATGTGAATCAGCCTTTGATTTATTTCTTGAACACTGATGACCTGCCCAAAGAATTTGAGAATGAAAAAGGAAATTGGTGCCCTTGGGGACTCCATCTCAAAGCCATATTACATATCAACTCATTTACAATGAAGGCATGCACTCTGTTATTTTGAATTTAAAATGTAAAGACAACTAGAAAAAGAACACAAGGACCATTGTTTAGGAACAGAAAGAACTCTGACTTGTTCCTGAAGCTATAAAAATATATAGAGCTAGCTATGCTGTATAGTGATTAGGCAAGTTACATTAATATTAATTTAAATAGCCTTTAAATACTATGATTTAATAGTTTATAATTTGGTCATACACTTTTTATTTATTGAAAGTAATGCAGAAATCAAAGCTTATTTTTCCTGATATCTTTTGTTTCATAAAACTTATTTTTTCTGTTATCTTTTGTTTCATATAACTTTATGATTACCATAGTATACTGTCAGGGCAGCCAAGCTCAAAGCTCATTTTCAGAACATTACATAACATACAGATGTCCCTAAGAAAAAAACTAAAAATCTGCTATAACAAAATTGCCAAATTTGCCATAAATGCAACCCCTCTAACCCCTTACTGTAAAGACCTACATTTCCTAAGATGGCTTGAACTCCCCCCTCCACCTCCAATATGTACAACTTACTACAGTATACAAAATCATCCACAGCCCACCAGCTTGTCCTGCTCTTAGCCCATTGATCACCTTTTATATCCCAAATAAACATCTCAGATGTGAAGGCAAACATCTCCTCGCAACTTATAAACCTAACAAAACCCCAAGCCTAAGCCTTTACTCCTGCTCTGTGGCAAACTTTAACTATCAAAACTGGTACTAACTTGCACTCTTTCAAAAACTCTATAAAAGAATACTTTAACAAAGCTTGGATTATCTCCTGTATGAACCCAGACTGAAGTACTCATACCTTTTTTCTACCTCTACTCTCTCTATCCTCACTACTAACTTACCCAGTTTCTTACCAACTTACCAGACTTCTTGTAGCAATTATTGTAGCACACAAAAGTGCTACCGGCACTAAACATTCTACAAGGAAACTCCAGTACTTATTATTAATGCCCACCCCTTCAGGCATGTCTAAAGGTCAGTTCCCTCTGCTTTCTCCTGTTAATCTGGTGAACTTGGGCATCCTGAGGCAATGTAGCAATTGCCTCATGTACACTGATAACCCTCTCCTCTTACTTCCCAATACTCAGACTTGCGAGAGATGCACTTATATATTGGAAGCCACGCACTCTCCAGCCAAGACCGGAATAGCTGATCAAGAGGAGAAGGTCAACACTTGCAACACACCACATGGAACACATAGCCCTCCAGAACACACACTAGCACTGCCTTCACATAAAAACACAACCCACACACCCACCTTCACGGAGGCTCTCAATAAAAATCTACCCAAATAGCAGAGACCTCCAAGGCAGAAATGCACTCGACCACCACAACACAACGCTAATAACAAGACACATAACCCTCCTAAACAGTGTGCCACTCAACCAAAGCCCCTAAGACAAAACAGCATGCCCAACACACTAGTCATTAGTGATTCAATAGTAACGCACACTGATGTCCCACTCACTAGGTTGAATAAAGAGAAAGTAACAGTCAGCTGCCTGTCAGGTGCCAGGATCCGCCACATAATGTATGCACTCAGGTCCCTCAACAACACGTACAAATATGACTCTATCAATGTAGATGTGGGTGTGAATAATCTGAGACGTACCTCCCTGGACTACATGAAAAGAGACATGGAGGAGCTCTCGGATTATGTAGCCCAGGCGGGTATGACCCTAGCCCTGAGCAGCCTCCTACTATCACCCAGAATGATACTACAGTACAAGCAGAAAATGACTGATTTCAATAATTGGCTAAGTTTCTGGTATCATTCTAAGGGGATCCAGTATCTGTCTGCCTGGGATGGTATGACTGACAGACCTCGATGCTTTGCCAGAGATGGCCTGCATCTGTCACCCCTGGGCTTCTGGATAGTGAACAAGGCTCTTGCCACTCCTATAGTGCCTTTTAACAGCTACAAACAAATGCAATCTGAGGGTCATGCTGCTCAATGCTAGAAGTCTAAAACTCAAAAGGCACTCACTCAAAGCACTCCTTAAAATGGAGAACATCGACATTTGTGCAATAAACAGAGACCTGGTTCAAGGCAGCAGGAAGCACCCGTGCACTGTCAGGCTAAAACTCATTCTACACCTTTCGGCCCTGGAACTTGGACCGAAGCTCCAAAGGCGGTGGTGTTTCTATATTCATAAAGGATGTGCACACCTCCAGACTGGTAGCCCAACATAATGCATCAGAGATACTTCAGGTGCAGCTAATATTGGGTAAGACAGTGATTCAGGTCGTAGCCTGCTATAGGACTCCAACCATGTCCCAAGACTCACACTCCACTTTCCTAAGCACCCTGGAGAATATCAGGGACCAATCTAACACTCTCATACTGGGCAACTTCAACTACCCCTCCATTAACTGAGAAAACTACTCATGCACCAATTCACTTTCCCAACATTTCCTTGAATTCATTAATTCCAATGGCCTGACCACCTCGTTCTTACCCCCACTAGAGGTAGCAACATCCTTGACCTGGTCATTACTAACATGGGCGACCGTTGCTCTATACCAATAGTCAACTCCTCCCTGGTTAGATCTAACCGCAAACTAATCACCTTGGAAATCCACATCCCTCCCACCCCCACTCCCCCCCGCAAAGGTAACCACCATGAAAAACTTCTCCAAAGCTATCTTTGGGCTCCGAAAAACAGAGGTGGCTATCTTCACAGCACCCATGCAATTAGAGAACAGCTGCATGACTGCCAAATCATACACTAATGTCCTGTAAGAACACGTACACAAATGCATGGATCTTGCCATACCCAAAAGAACCAAGGCACTGTCCTCCAAAACAAGGAAGTCAGTCTGGTGGTCCCCTGCCATAAACAAACTCTACAACAGAAGGAGGACACTGATGCAGAATAAGGTGAAGTCCCAAGACTGGAAAAACTCCCTTATCAGCCTCAACAAAAAGTTGAGATCCCTCATCAAATCCTCTAAAGTTAGCTATGAAAACAGAATTGCAGCAGATAGTAAAGACAACCACAAGGCCTTCTATAGTTATGTAAAGAATTTCCATGGCAATACCCAGATTTGCTCGGAGCTATTGCACAATGGCACCTCCTATACCGAGCCAACAGATATTGCCAATATAATGGCCGACAGATTCAGTGCCAACTTTATCCCTCTCTCCCCCACCAAAGGACCAATCACAGTACCAGTAGATTGCCAGGCACCCAGTATTACTGCTGCACAGGTTAAAACAGCACTGTCCAAGGCCTCTATGGGACCTGACAATATCCCTGACTGTGTTCTACATGAACTACAGAGTGAACTGGCACCTCACCTATGTGCCCTGTTCAATCACAGCCTCACCTCAGGATTTGTTCCTACCGAATGGCACACTGCTACAGTCATCCCTCTCCACAAAGGAGGAGTGACTACAGACCCTGGGAACTATCTCCCCATTAGCCTGACGAGGCTGATATGCAAAGTTATGGAATGCATCATTATGGACGTAATAAATAAGGATATAGGAAATTTCCAAATCTTGGATCCCCACACAGTTTGGTTTTGTGAAGAGTAGATCATGTCTGCTCAACCTGGTAGACTTCTTTGAGTCAGTCACCAGAGCTGTGGATGAAGGCAGGGTGGTTCATACAGCCTACCTTGATCTGGCCAAGGCCTTTGATACCATTCCCCATTCAGGAATCATAGAAAGACTCTCTAAGCTAGGCATAAACCCCTATATCACTAGGTGGGTTGCAAACTGGCTTACAGAATCCACAGTGTGAAAGTAGCTGACTCCAAGTCAGACTGCCTACCAGTCCTGAGTGGAGTCCCACAGGGTTCGGTCCTGAGTCCTCTCCTGTTTGGTATCTACATCTCTGAAGTCCAAGCCAACACGAAGGGACTCTGGCTGACAAAGTTCGCAGACAATTGCAAGTTGGGAGCCATAATTAACTCCCCAAGTGATGTTGACATCCTACAGAAAGGCCTCACTGAGACCAATGACTGGTGTCAGAACCATGGCCTTAAGCTCAATGCCAAAAAATATGTTGACATCCCCTTTGGGAAAAACCCGGTTCCCATGAATTACCACGATGGTAGTCCACTGAACACAGAAGGAATTATAAGAGATCTGGGAACACAGGTTGACAGGGACCTCTCTTTCGACCACTACATTACCACTGTGGTCAGAAAGTCCTTTTATATGGCACATCTCATTAATAAGGGGTTTGAATCCAAAAAGGAAGAGGTTATTGTCTCCCTCTACTCTTCCTTCATTAGGCCAATCATCGAGTACAATTCCCCATTTGGTATGCACCTCACTAGATACCTGCAACCACTGGACAGGCTGTAAAAGTACCTCACAAAGAGGATCCTAGGCCTTAAACACTTGTCCTATATGGACAGACTCAAAAAACTCCAACTATTCTCTGCCTCTTATCGCCTACTTAGAGGTGATCTCTGCTTGACTTACAAAGCCATGTCTAACCCAGCTCTGTTAGAAATGCTACATCTAAAGAAATCCCAATCCCTCCACACCACATGCTCCAGAGACCTCAACCTCATTACCACAATCAACAGAACAAGCTGGAGGGGTAGATTCATAACCCTGAGACTGCCCATGCTATGGAATAGACTTCCCATACATGTCAAGCAGAGCGCCTCACTAGCCCTCTTCAAGAGAAATCTTGATGACTGGATGGGAAATAGAAAATTCATCCTGGGGATCACTCCAGTGACTCTACTCGATAGAGGCACTGGGAACTAAGGTCAGGTGGAAATCTTGATGACTGGATGGGAAATAGAAAATTCATCCTGGGGATCACTCCAGTGACTCTACTCGATAGAGGCACTGGGAACTAAGGTCAGGTGGCACGATGACAGGGTAATCCTATGGGCTAGGCTTATAAAAGCTCCAGGGACATTAGCCTAGTACACACCTATGAACCTATGAACCCTAACCTCCCTTCCTCTACACATACTCCCCTGAGGTTACATTCATACCTTTTCCACACCTATTCCTACTATCCCCTCTGTCACACCCTATCCTTCTCTACTCATACTATCCTATGCCTTCACCAATATTATCTGTTATCATATTTCATGACCTATAGAATATTAATTATCATTATGATAATCATCTACTATGTAAATAATGTTGCATCTTCCTATTATCAGGCTTTCCATATAACTTATGCTTGAACACTATGACTATTATGTCTGTTGAGTTTTTATTCTGACAAAATAAACCGCAGTCCAATATGTCTTACTAAACCTTTTAATACTACACTCATAAAAGCACAAATGAAAGCAAAGCTTTCAAGCCTCCAGGACTCAGGACTCTTTTTCAATGTGTAACAAAGGCAAACATTCCCATTTTGTACTAATATATATATATATATATATATATATATATATATATATATATATATATATATATATATATACCTAGCTAGTTAATTAATACTCAATCTAAAATTATCTAATTGATAAACAACATTTAAAGTAACAACACTTGAAAATAGCAGCATAAATAAACATAACAGTAAAAACTAGCAACAAAAGGATAGCAGTATTGGAAGATAAAATGTTGAATATATATTACTAAATGTATTAATAATTCTATTAATATGAGTTGGTGGGTATAAGTAGCAGAGGTGTGGTGGTGCAGGGGGACTTGCCCACTAAAAAAATATTTTCAGTTTTTTTCTTTACACCCAAATAGTGCTTGCATTCCTGATATTTTGCTGATTTGTGCTCACAACTTGTGTGAGGAGATCACAAATAAGAGAAAGATTTGTCAGGAAACCTATTGTCATCACAAAATAATCACAATTACAATCTGAAAAGTTCATTGTTACAATTCATAAATTACTTTCTTTTCTTTTAAGCTTTGCAGAAATAACAGATTAGTATATCATGTGATGAGTGCAGTCAGCATTATGGGGTTTAGGAAGGAACCGATATGGCAAGATTCCAGTAAATTACATCACAAACAGTGACAATTAGTAAAGCTAGTAATAAGGTTGCTACTGCCTGCAGGTAGGTGATACTAATTGATGAGACCTGAAATACATCTGAAGTGATGTCAATCATGGACAGATATGAGAAGGCGAAAGCTACAGGTCACTAATGAGAATTTAACATCTGGCCCTTTTCTTAGAAAGGAGGATATAGCTGATAAATCAGGTTGAAGACCATTTCTGATGTGACTGTTATCACAGTCTGACTCAGGAGATGTATAATGGGAAATTCGAGGCACTCTACATTGTGCCCGTTGACACCTAGAAAGCATACATTAACATTTAATTTTTAAACAAATACTTTCTCTCAAGGATACCTTTGCAGGTGGAGACATATGAAAGAGAGTAAGTCATACCTTTCTGAAAGCCCTTGCAGTAGAAGCAACCAAACATTTGTTTAAATAAGGAAATAAAATATCATGATAGCATGCTTTTCTCAAAGGCTATATTTAAAAAGTAAAGTGTCATTTATTTTTTTTTTAGGTAGCCCTACAAAAAGATAAAGTTTATGTCTTTATTTGATACTTGTTAATCAACTCATTGTTTGAAAACAGAGATAGTGCACTCCAGAATATACCTATTTCAGCCACAACCCAGGCCCAAGGCAAAATACAGCAAAATATACATGAAGAACAAGAACCTAAATCAAAAGAAAAACCCATGTGCAAACAACATATTTGTCCATCATAAGTATACAAATCAAACTACACGTTAGACCAGCAACTGCACAGCATTATGTTACACATCAAATGAAAAAGAAAGTACAGAGCAGTGACAAATGAATCTGGCAGCAGACACAAAGTATACTTTTTAGCGCAAACACCTGAAGATGAAGGTCGGGGCTTCTCAATACTAAGCATTGTTTCCCTCTTTTGAAGAAATGAGCTCAGCCACAGTTTCCAGTGTTGAAGTCAACAGACCTACTGGCCTTCATGGCCAAGGGTTTGCCAACCACATTAAAAGCATCTTTCTATCAGAAAGTATTTTAACTTGCTCTCCCTGTCCCTATCCTTGAGGGTATTGGAAGAGAGCAGATGGCATATTTCACATTTGCAAGTACAATGTTCTTTATACAAGCAATATAAGCACTCAGGAAAAAGTAGAATTTTTAGGTAGACCTAAGAATTTTATATCTTTATTTGATATATCCCTGTACTCCGCATCCTACAGATTGCTGAGAGGTGATCTGTGTCTGGCCTACAAAGCATCCTTTGATCCCACTCTGATGGACCTGTTGCACATCACAAAACAAGTAACATCAGAATAAACAAATCTGTTGACCTAAACTTCATCTGCAACAGATGTAGGACATATTTGAGGGACAGGTATGTGTCTCAGAGAGAGAGAGAGGAAACAGAAGGAGCCTGGATGGGTTGGGAGCAGGCCTGTCCTGGGTTACAGGGTGGGACCTACTCCCACTAACCATGCCTCACTGCAAGTCCCAGCCTCTAAATGATGATATCAATATACAGGGAGTTACAGCCACCAATGACAAGCAACCCAAGCTGCTATAAGCAGCAAGTGACAACGCTCTTGGCTAACCACATTCTCATGCACCTCAAATGCCAGTCTGTGGAAGTAGATCTGGCAAATCACAAGCTGGGACAGGACAGAATTACCAGACATCTCACTTACCAATATGCAAGGACTGAGTGGAGGGGAACTAAGGGGGAAGCATTGCTCCCATAACAAGACAATCTGACATCACCCTGATGAAAAAAAAAAATACAGATCACCCTGTTGATGGTCAGCAACTAAAATGTTTTCATATATTCATACATAATTCTACTTGTCTCTTACTGAACTATGTGAAAACTACACCACAGCTAAATAAATGCTTCAACCAAATGACTAACTGGCAAATGACTTTTTGCCATTTGGTTTCGATGTTTTGAAATTCAGCCAAATAAAACAATGTCACTGAAAAGCAGTCTTTCTGCAAGAGATAGTACCACCTTTTGACTAAGGTGCAGTGACCTCAGTGTTGGTCAAACATATTACAGCAGAAGTATTTTGTGTGGTCTTTACTCCCATCTGAAGAGAGAATTTCAATTCCTCTTTAAAAATATTTTCTTAAATTTGACTGGAATTTACAGTTCTCTCATCCACAATCAAGATATGAAACCAAACAGTGGTAATGAAATATCCTCTGTGTATTACTCTTAATATTTCAAACCATTTCTGATTGAGCAGAAGTAGCCTATCTACTACAAAGTTTTTTTTATTTATTCATATAAAGCTGAACTGGAAGAGGCTTCATTTAATACATATTTACTTATAAACAAATCTAATCTGAAAGCTTGATTAATTTAATTTACATTTATTTATAAATAAGTCTGTTCTCAAAGCCTTCTATAAAGACAGCAAAGCATAAGGACTTACTCCATTTCTTATATCATGACCAGTATATGAAATGGAACTTGTGAAATTAACTGAATTTCCTATATTTCTATCTTTACCTCCACTGAGCTGTACAGAAATGATATGTCAGCTCTGAATCTAAATTTCATAGGTTCATAGAGTATATGAATAGTAGACCTACTTGCACTAACATAGGTTCATAGAGAATATCATTGTATATATAATCATTTCATCCTGTTTTTTTTTTGTTTGGATCCTTATTATATGCTCAAAGTCCCGCAAGAATGTCCCTTAAAAGACTAAGATGGGAATACTGAAACCCCGGAGTATTCAATGTCATGAACAGTCATTGTGGGATTGAGGTACAGTGGGAATAGGGGTTTTGCTCCTTTCTCCACTGTAGTACAATCTCAAAGTTTGTATATATAATTAGAAATGGGTGTAAAAGCACAGTCCCCAATGTGCGGGGTGCAATCGGCTTGCCTCAATGCAAAAAAGTGGGTGCTGTGTTTGCAGTTTGTGGATTGAGCTTCTGGGTTTTCGAAATTCCTGACTCAATCTTATATGGTCCTTTTCTTTTTGAAATTATCAAATTGTTACGGAATGACATCATGAAATGATGCTTTGCAAAGATATCAGGTATGCGGTACAGAACTAACAAGAGACAAACACTGGTAAGCGCAGCAAGCAGTTGGAAATAAGTGAGATCTGACTCACTAATGGGAAGAGGAGGCGACACTTACCCCTCTTAGCATGGAGTTACAATCTTTGTGTCTTCCATACACTGAAGGACTACTGCTGCATTCTGCTTGGAGAGTGCTTATTTATATGTGCAATACTCAAATCCATCTTGTGACACTGGTGAGGTATTTAGAGCACTGTGATGGTTGACCAGAGTAGAGGTAATGAATTGTTTCAAAACTCAATTTTTGTATTAAAAATACATTGAGACAGCAAGATATCAATTTCTATCAATATAGACATTTAGCTCTTCACTGTATATAACTATGTACCCTTTACAGCTTTGTGCCATAAATAACCAACACAGTAAATGTTAAGTGCCTGTGCCTGCATAGAGGTAAGGTATTATGTACGAACATCAAAAGTTGCAAACATGGAGGCTGGCCTGAGGTGTACGGAATGAGGTAAATAAATGAGAAAGAGCCTCATTCATTGGCGCAACAGAATAATTATACTCAGATGCTGACTGCAGAAAACATCAGCAGATTTCATCAGTCATTTTTAAAGTTGGCTTACTTGGTTACTTATTAAAAACATCAATATATCAGGAAAGCCTGCATATCAACAAAGGGGTGAATTCTTCCAGTAAGTGCCAGTAAGCAGTATGCAGAGGCCATAAATTAATGCATGCACTACTATAATTGAACTGGTGTAAGCGGTATTTCAATATATAACCCACATGTAGTAAGTCACTTCCAAACAAGAAATATGTCAGTGGACCTCTGGCCTTGCTAATGACAACTGTGGTCTAAAATAACATATCATGTCAGACAGTCTAGACTGCACTCTTAAAATTTCACTTAACAGTTTTCAAACTTCATTGACAAGAATTTAAAGAAGAGAACTGAACACTGCAGTCACCACACAGTATATTCATTGAGTTCACATATTAATTCATAAGGCCTAAGCAAATCTTTTTTAGGGACTGCTGAATACATTTATTCTTCACTTTCAGGAATGCATACTATAAATGAAATGTTAAGGATCAGATTTTTTTTTACTGGTGGCAGTCTGTAAAATATTTAAATCTTGAAGTGCTTTGGGAAATATGTGCAGAATCTTCTGCATAGCTTTACATTGCATATCTTTGCTTATTACTAATAAAGGCAGAAATCCTTATTTAAATGTACAGTCCACACAATCAAATATTAAATGAAACAGAGCTGGCTGGCTTCATGCTACACAGTCACATGGAACCACATGGTATGATCATGACTTTGGAATGTCATGAATGTAGGCCATTCAGGAGAGACAGACTACATTTGTCTTGTATTTAAATAAACCTGGCATATATAGCTGAGTGCCTTTTTGTTCAGATTTTACCCAATGATGTAACAGGCTTCATCATCCTAATAAATAACAGGGGAGCATGACAGGTAAGCAATGACAACAGGAGGAAATCCCATTGCATCAAAACACTTGTGATGAAAAACACTTTCAGTGAATAGACCACATGATCGAGTTTTTGAGAAGTTGAAGCTTTTGAATGTTGATTAAGGTACAGCAAGGATCGGGAAATCTACTACTTTATCCACTGTAGTGAGATCTCGGAGTCGGTATATATAATTTGTAGGGGGTGTGGCAGTATGCAAAAACATTAAAAAAAATCAAGATTTGTGTTTTTTTTTTTTTGATGTTCAAGTTTTTGGAAACTCGATCATATAGTCTCGTCCATATGAATTTTGACTTTCAGAAAACTCGATCATCTGACATAGCATAGATCCATAAATATATATATATATATATATATATATAGATCTAGGACTAATGCTTGCTGACACTTTTCCACAAATCGGAAACTGCCAAGCACAGTTTTGCGAAAGTGCTTTTTCACCAAAAAATCACTTTTGCTAAACTCAAGTAAAAAAACAAAAACATCTAACAACAGTAAAAAAAACAGTAATCATGTTTACCCAGGGGGGCTGTGCCCCCCACATAGCCCCTACTTTTATATTCTCACTCCGAGATTGTACTACAGTGGGGAAAAGGGAATATTCTCTTATCCCCACTGTACCATGATCTCAGCAACAGACATTTCCTCATGGTTTTTTTTAGTACAGTTTCACGAAAGTGCTTTTTTCAGTGAAAAAGCACTTTCACAAAACTGTGCTCGGCCATTTCTGATTCTTGGAAACGTGTCATCAAGCATTAGTCCTAGATCCATATATATTTTATATATATATATATATATATATATATATATATATATATGTATATATATATATATATATATATATATATATATATATATATATGCACATGGGGGTTATGACGGAGCTCCCCCCCCCACAAAAAAGCTTAGTTTGTAGTCTACTGAAAGTGGTTTTCAGAGTTAGGGCTTTGATGCATCATCACTCTTTGTAATAGTAATAGGTGAGTTGACATGATTCCGCTAAAGAGTAAAACATCACCAATTACCATTTACAAGAACAGTACAATCTCACCTCCCTATTCATCTGTTGGTGAATTAAATATTGATGTCATACTTCCAATGATTTATAAAGTTCAACTCTTTCTGCTCTGACAACACATCTTTGTTCCTCCTTACATGCAAATCAGTTTAAAAATACTTAAGTGTGTAATCCAGCTAAATTTGTAAAGGTGGCATATCATTAGCAGTTATACAAAGAAAATGTCCATTTAAGAATCAGCCTGATCTGAGCAAAGAATGAGGGTACCGTACAAGAACCAGTACAAGGAAATGATAAATGAGTGTGACATACCTGCAGATAGCTCTATGCATTCTCAAACTTTATGGACTGATATCCAAAGCGAGTCAGCAAACCTTATTAACTGATTTCAAATCAAGCTGAAGTCAAGAGTATGACTTAGTAAAATGAATTCAATTCTCTAAAAACTCCACCTTTATAGTGACATGTGACTTCACTATCAGTATTT
Source organism: Protopterus annectens (assembly GCF_019279795.1). Classification (NCBI taxonomy): domain Eukaryota; kingdom Metazoa; phylum Chordata; order Ceratodontiformes; family Protopteridae; genus Protopterus; species Protopterus annectens. Next base: position 601,273,318 of record NC_056725.1, on the reverse strand, counting down.
TCTATAGTCAGTCGCTGCTGAGGTGCTATTTTAGAACTATTTTCTCTACGTGTGCCTTCATGAAGCATAGATTTCACACCATTCTTTTTACATAGAGTTCATGGCATCAAAATAAAACAGTCCACTGTGTTTTGTTTTATAGCTCAGTGACACTTACTGCTGAATACATCCCTCTGCTTTACAACATGGCTTCACAGTGCACATGAGCATATGAGTATAGCTGCAGCACAGGAAATCTGTTATTTCTAAATTAGCCAGATCCTTGCTTTTTTTTTATTCCACCCAAAATAACATTGCCCTGCTATCTCAAATATTTTACTGCTTATTTATTTACGTATTTTGATGCTAACACCTACTCAGAATAGGAGGCATTAACTCTGTTCCATGCTGAAAAAAAAAACACACTTTTACAGCACTGCAAACACCATTAAGTATGTGTATTCTGCTAGCATCTCTAATGGGCATAAATCATCAATGGACCCCTCAACAGGGAAATGTGGCCTATTCAGACGGCAAAGAGACATCACTAACATTGGTTATAATAAAAAAATCTAAGCCCCTTCCTATTTGTGTGTTAACTGAATAAGACCAGCACATGCAAGTGCCTGCCTACAGAAGTTGTTATCCTAACTGGTTAAGGTGTAAGATAATAATGGAAGTAAAACCATTGCTGACTAGATATTAACATATCCTGTTCTACAGCAGGGAAGGAAGGCAGACATAAGAAGGTGCCACAGAGCTCCATATGTTTTGCATTTAAGAATCCAGTTCTAAACATTCTGACACTAAAAGCAGCAGAAACAAAAACAGAAAAGGATGAAATGTTGCAGCATGTGAAATAATTTTACATGAATAATATGTGACTTATGAAAAATAAAGCAGATGCTGATTTTGAAGTCATGAAGAGCTATGTAGAAAAAAGGAGACACTTCAGCAAATGGAAAGCACCTACGAACACGGATAACAGTTTGTAATCCTCACAGAAATATGGAAAAGATACTTTAGCATAACATATGAAGCATACCTTAATGATACCTTAATGTAGTCAAGGCTGTGTAGTGGATAAAACACAGCCAAAACTGCCACAGCTTGGTGCTGTTGAGGCACTGTGGTTAACATGCCTATCACTGTTGTACCGTAAGCTGGGACAGTACTGTTGGATTGGAAAGCTGCAGCTGTAGCTGTCATTTTCAAAAAGGAGTAAGAACGGTACACTGCTTATAGAGGGATCATGTTCCTCAGCCTCCCTGGGAAACCGATGCCAAAGTGATGGAGAAGGGACGTTATCCAGTAAGTGAGCCTCTGAACCAGGAACAGCAGTGTAAATTCGAGTCTGGCCATCAGCTCTTTCCCTTGCACAGCTGTTGGAGAGGTTATGGAATCTGCCAGTATGGTGCTTTTGTGGATAAAGAAAACACATAAAACCACATAGCAAAGAATATCTTGTGAGAGGTGACATTGCTGCATAATGTCTGATCCCTCTGTCTGAGGAGTATGTGTCGGGGCTGCATTCTTTGCATGAACTGAAATGTATTCAATGTAATTATAGGACTTTTCCACATATGTTGTCTTACCTCCCCTTCCGCTTGTGATTTTCATAGCTAGGACATCAAGGTACAACCAAAGTCTAGATAGTATCCAGTCTGGGGATGTGCATGTAACTACCCATGACTTGTCAGTGGAGACAGACAAGGTGAAAGCGACCAAGGCCAAAGAGGTGCCAGAGAGGTCAGAACAAGCAGTTAAAGGTAGTATTCTCAGATGTGCTACGTGTATCAGCAGACAACAGATCGAGGAGATAGTGGATTAGGAAATATAATGGCTTCCTCTTGTATTAACCATATGACCAGCTGCCATTAATGCTGCCCATTTGTCCCCTTCAGGGTAAAAGCCAATTACAGCACAGCTGTCATTCAGGTAGCCATTAGGGTAATTTTGTTATGCAGCCTTAACATGCCCTTGTATGCAGTGGATGCAGTGTGGGACCATCATTCAGTTCTATTATGTATATAGCTAGCCACATGACCCCATACTCCCTTCTCAAGTTCTTAAATGTATATAGCCAATCACATGACCCCATACTCCCTTCTCAAGTTCTAGAATGTATATAGCCAATCGCATGATCCCATACGCCCTTCTAGAGTTCTATAATGTATACACCCAGTCACATGACCCCATACTCCCTTCTTGAGCAGACAGCCACAGATAGTTTTCAGGTCCTCGTTAAGAATATATTACTGTGTGATATACTCCACAAAATGTCCCTCAAACTCTCCTATGTCAGGGATGAAATAGAATCGCCTTTTCACCCCTCTCCTAATTCTAGTGCCTGGGCTGGTACCTGAAACCTAACCTGCTGGGTAGTGGCCATGGTTCCATTTCTCTATTCTGAAGTGGCAGTGAGAGTTTAATGGCTAAAGTAGTGGACAAGGGGCAAGGGCTTGAGATATGTAAAGGGTAGGAATAGACATAGCAAGAAGACCAATTCTATGCCAGGGGTGGGCTCTAATGTATCACAGGAGTGATGATGTTCAAAGCTGGGGTGGAAAAGTTCATATGGTAGGTCATATGATCATATCCCTACATTTAGATAAAAGCTGAGGACTGCCAGAAAAGTAGGGACATGAAAAGAGACATGCATGTAGATGACAAACAGAAAACAAAATTAAGTACAGCAGAGAAGCAAACAAGTGAACTCTCAAAATGGTTAGGTAGTACTATTATTCATTGCAAGCTGTCAGGAAAAGAAGAGAAAGCTTCAGGCAGTGATCTAGAAGGGCATTGTAGACATTTTTGGTATCATAGAAACATGGGCCACTGGTAACACAGAGTGGGTATGTGGGTGTCAGAGTACAAATGGTTCATAAATGCAGACAGGGAAGGAATGGGAAGTGAGAGTGGCAATCTACATAAAGGATATCAAAATTTGTGATGTTAGACAAGAGGAATAGCATTCCGTAAAGGGAGTGTGGATCTGGAGATAAACAGATCAGGTCAGGCTCAGTAAAGATGGGAGAAATAATCACATACATATTGCGCAAATACTACACTTGCACTGATTAGTCTAACAGCAGTGGAAGGAAAAGGTCAGCAGTTCTCCTAAAGGACAATAACCTCCAAAATAACTATCAAACTATTGCTATTCAAACCAAATCCATTTTCTTTCTGATTTTTTACAGGATAACTTGACAATGAAGCAACAGTACAAATAGTCTGCTGGGAATTCTAGAAGGGCTTGCATTAAGTCCCACACAGGTGACTTCTAGGAAAAGTGCAGGGGTGAAGAGTAGATTTGAGACTGAGGAATGGAGTGCAACAGAGTTTGAGTGCAGGGCATAGTGGGTTGTTGTGAGAGGTTTATTTTCAGGATCAAGAAAGGTGGGACTTTTCAAACTGGTGTTAAACTGGAGAGATGACTTCTCAGGTCTCCATCAAGTAATTAATGATTAATACAGTTTCATCTAAAATGTTACCCTTTCTTTCTTTCTTATATTCTGTATATTACAATTAACTGTTCTATACTCAGTCTTTAGTCTATAAATTAAATGTATTTATTTGACTGATGGTATTTCCTATCATTTTTACACTACCAATTTGCAATTTCAGCTGTATGACCAAGCAGTGATGCAGAATGCAGAATCTCATAGACCATCAAATTGTAAAAGGTAAAGTTTCGCTTACCATTAATTAAAAAAGTATGTTGAAAATAAAAAAACAATGTCTCTCAGTCTGAAGGAAGATGAAGAAAAGTGCGGTAAAACCTTAAAGAAGAGTCTCTGGTTCAGGATTACAAAGAGACTGCACTTCCTTTATTAGTAAGACCGATCAAACTCTTGATCAGTTCTGTAGAATTTAAGACTACCTTGCCAGATTTTACTAAGACAGTTGAGCAGGCAAAATCTAGAATTTCAGACCTGAAAAAAACATTCTTCAAAAATATAACCAGTCAAAAAGCCATAAAAGATAACACTGGGTCTACAAAGCAAAGTACCTGATCTTGACAACTGAGTGGAACAATCTGATTATTTTGGATTTGCCAAGTCTATACATCCTTGTAATTTAACAACTGCATCTCAGGAAGTATTTGTAGACATTTTACATAAAGAAAAGACCAAATAAATTTGGAGAAAAAACTCATACAGCAGAGCAATTTTAATAGAATTTAAGAAGCTTTTACACTCATAACAGTGAAATAAGATTTGCATTTCACAGGACAGGGAAATTAAATGCCAACAATTGTCTTGAAATTTGTGTAACTTCTAATCAAAACCACTGTAACATTCCAAGTAAGATATCTGACTGCTGTTTCTTTTACAAAAATGAGTAAAGACTATTTAAAATAAACTGTTTTTTAAGCTACCATACAGTTTATCCAGCTGATGTAAATGTTACTTGAATAAACATGTACTGGCTTATCATGAGGTTTTAATATCTTCTTGATAGCAAACTGATACAACCAAGCATGCCTTTAATGCTTTAATAAGGTACACTTCCTTTACTGGTTTGTTTGTCTAACTTAATAATCTGGACATGGTGTGGTACTTAGTCTAGACATATTACGGTACTGTTCTGATAATGTGGGCATGGTGTGGTACTTAGTCTAGGCATTTTACAGTACTGTTATGATAATAATCTGGATTTGATGTGGTACTGAATCTAGGCATATTACGGTACTGTTCTGATAATAATCTTGACTTGGTGTGGTACTGAATCTAAGCATATTACGGTACTATTCTGATAATAATCTGGACATGGCATGGTGGTCAATCTAGGCATATTACAGTACTGTTCTGACTAGGATTTTGTTTTTACTGCCATTCAGTAAAGTAGCTGTGTCAGATGGGGTTCCTATCAGATAACCGAAGACACATTTTGTCGAATGAGTCTTGGTCGAACTTGAAATGTCGAAAAGGCAAAATGACGAAGTGGCATATAAGCAAATTCTTTCCCTGGGAAAGAAAGTCGCTTGGCCGCTTCATCATTTTGCCATTTTCGGCACTGTAGTGCAATCTCGGAGTTGGTATATTTAAGTAAGGGGGATGTGTGGGGGGGGGGTCTGGGGTGTGAAGCCCCCTATTTTATGTAATGTTTTAATGTCTTTTTTTTTTTTTTTTGGGAACAGCAATTGTTTTCCCCTGGGAAAAAAATCGCTGTTCTGGTTGTTCGATGTCTTGTGAATTTGAACTTTAGAGTTCGATATAACAACGTTCAATCATTTGATCGTTCGTTGTTATAATATAGACCAGTCAGCTGCTCTTCCGTAGTTGGTGAGTCAGCCTCTCACATCACATGTACCAGGCCAAGTTAATTTTTTTTCGCTTATCTAACTGCACTGGTTCTATGGAGTAGTGACATATTAAATTGGAAAGCAAATTTATTTGTAGAATTTTAAATTAGAGATGTGGGTATTCTAGCAGCCTGTTCTAGCACAAATTCAAGGTACTGGATCGTGCATGTATTTCATTACCAAGCTTTTGTTCCCTTTATTATTGTGAGGTTGTGATACAGAAACTTAGAGCTTATTCTTCTTATACTGTGCACACACACACACCAGCAATTACAATCTATGTAGTGAGAAGGGTGTGCAGGCATACTCAGACTGCTCTTCCTTATTATTTCTGTTATCATTAATCTTCTACCAGAGTGATATTCTTTCTGTGCAATAAACTTGTTCATAATAACTCCACATCCCTAAAGTGTGCATGGTGTTTTACTGCAGTGCAAATTGAGAGTCCAGCTTTGATTATAAAATGGACATATTTATTTATTTTACATTTTTCAATCCTAGTGATTGTAAAATACCTTTATAAAACCAAGCACTTGTCTCTTTCTATCAGTCATAAATGTGGAAATACATATGGTTCGCTTCATGTTGTTTTGGCATTTTTTATATAAAAGCATACATGTTAAACAGGAGCTAAGACTCCTTTTTTATATTTATTCCTTAATTTCAAGGTGGTCTCCTAGCATTTACAACTGAATAATATGAGTGCAATTCTACCTTCTTCAGTGTCCTTTAGGAAACTCACGCATCTAACTATTTACAGAACTGTTCTATATCTGATATACAAATCCATGGACAAGTTGCAGGTCTTTCTTTGGTACAGTCTTCTCATTTACACGCGTCTACTTTTCTTGATGTTTAGACAGAAAAAAAAATGTTTATTACCAAGTGTTTTCTTTTTCTTCCAAATTATTTTAGCCTCTAAGTACATCTGAATGATGCAACTAAGATCATATTCATGTCACACTGACAGCTGCTTTCTTTAGGAAACAAACTTTCTTTGTTTAAGTTATTTCCTTTTATAAATATTGCTTACCTGCTCTTGACAAAGTCTACCATAGAAAATTTGAGGTAAATTTGACCTCCCAGATCAAGAACAACCTAAAGGCATTCTTTAGCTATGTCCCCAACCTCAAAGGCAATACACACTCGTGTGCGGAGCTCATTGTTAATTTAACCGCCTATACTGAGCCAGAAATATAGCAAACCAACTGGTAGACAAACTCAGCTAAAATGTACCCCTCTTTTGCCCTCAACCTCCCCTCAAGAAATGCCATCAAATGTAACTCCTCTTATTGTCACTAGGGAATAGGTCTTTAATGCTCTCTACTGGTGTTCTGGTACCTCAGCTCAGTGCCTTCAAAGGAATAATTTACAAAATGCCATGCAGCCATTTTTAAACAATGATTAATATAAACATTTAAATAATTACATAATAAATCATCAATAAATTACTAACACATTTGCAAAGATACAAACAACCAATATTATAAATAAAAATTATTCCTTTGAAGGCAATGAGCCGTGGTACCAGAACACCAGTAAAGATTCTTTGCAGCTTCTCAGTGGCTCTGGGTGTTGTGTTTTTTGGGGGTTCTTTTGGTTTCGTTAGTTAGTTTTTCATGTGTATTATGTCCACTGCATCAACGGGCCCAGACAATATCCCAGGATACCTTCTAAAAAGCATGAAACATGACCTATCAGGCTCTCTGGAATTGCTATTTAACTGTAGCCTCCAAACAGGCTTTGTGCCTCATGAATGGAGAAAGGCAACAGTCGTCCCTCTTCGCAAAGATGGGCCACCTACAGGCCCTGGCAACTGCAGACTCATAAGTCTCATTAGTCTCATATTCAAAGAAATGGAAATAATTATCATGGAAATGATCAATAATGATGTAGGAAACCTCCAGACACTGGACCCAACCCAATTTGGTTTCATCAAGGGCAGAATTTTGGATGCAAGGGTAGGCTTAGAAAAGGTTCTTGTGGCCATTAACCTAGTACACACCTATGAACCTATATCCTGTATTTTAATTCATCTGTCCTCCCAGCAGTTGAGTTGCATTTGAAAGACATGCATAAATGGGCGTGCCTTCATTGAAGGTTGGGTGTCGAGCTGGCACCTCGGCACCGTGAAAATCTACTGCCAATCATTAGCAGACCGGAGTTCCGCTGTGGCGACCCCCAATCTGGAAAGGCCACAAGAAGAAGACTTAGGAGAGAATGATCTGAACTCAATGTCTCATTTTATTTGAACTACTGTCCACACTAATTGTATTAGGACAATATTTTACTGGGAAACTAAATGGAAATATTTTATCCTTTCCTTAACAAATTACCTGAGTTACTCTGATTTTTTTTTTTGATTTTTCTAAAAAAAAAAATACTTACGTTTTAGTTTTGCTAGATTTTTCTCATTTTTTATATTTTTTGATTTATTGATCTTAATTTTGTCCTCGTCTTCACATTTTAGTTGATTAAAAAACATTTATATAACACAATTTTTCTAACAATAATTTAATTTTAATGAAATATTAGACAGTTATTGTAGTCTATGCACAGCAAATTACTTATTACTAGAATAGTAGGTTATAAGAAATGTATCCTTTTCCTGGCTTTTGTCTACAGGCGTGCAGGTTACTAATTATGTTTGTTTCTAAAGGAGCAAATGGGAAAAAGTTCTAGCTTGATTATTTGAATAGTGTTAGGAGTTTGTTATTATTATAATTATTATTATTATGAATGTTGCTTCAACATTTCTGCATATTAAGAAGTTATTTTTTACAGCTACAAAATATAAAAGCTGCTTTATGTTTCCTCATACAGCAATTCCTCACATTTCAGTTGTGCACTCATATTGGAGCAAAAAAGGATCACTAGAGACTGACGTGTGCCATTTTCCAAAGTTTTGACTTCCTCTAATGCTGTACAACCACAGAGTTTTCGTCCACCAAAACAGGGACTTCATCAGAATAAAGTCCCCGTTTTTTGGGACATAAGCGCTTAATAATTTATATTTTATGTAATAAAGGCAGGTCTTGGTGGTTTGGATCGTTTCCTTTCCTTTTTTTTCAGAATGTAAAATGAAACCTTATAGGACAATGGGGTTCTCCAACAAGATATTAATGAATGAAGAGAGACAGAGAGAAACATGACTGTGACTATATGGCAAAGTATTAAACTCTGCATAAAGTAGAGTTAAAGCAAGAAGCTTACATCTTGTTTATCCTCATTAAATTAGGCTATAAATCCACATTCAGCAAGTGGAAGACAGAAAAAACAGAAAAAAAGCAGGTAACTGCAGTAATAGCAGTTAGAAGAGCCTTTCATTCATTTTAACTTGGCTAACCCCAGTTCTTAGAAAGCTGCAGTTAGCTAGGGTGAAAGAAATTAATAAATAAAAAAGAACAAATGCAATTTACTGCAGCAATAGTTATAAATCCCACTGTTTGTGTGTGTGGGGGGTATGTGTCTATGTAAATGTGTGAGGGGCAGTTGTAATGTTTTGCACTATATGTGTAATATTCCTCATATTATTATTATTATTATTATTATTTATATTTGTACATTCATCTGATTAGAATGAGACATTCTTAGCTAATAATATCATGCATTATTGTAAATCTGCCTTGTTAGAACACAAAACTTGTATTCTGGAACATTCAAAGTATACAAAATTCAGAGAAGGAAAAACTTTTCTTCTACTTTTCATATAATAGCCAAGCTCAAATAATCTGTGTACGATGCTAATGAACCAACAGAATCACATTTCAAAAAAAAAAATGGGTATTAGCTATTGTTTCTTTAGGTATTTCAAAAATGTTTCTGGAGTGTCTATAATGATAATAAAAAATGTTTCTATGAGGGTGTCCAGAGACATCCAGTGTGTGTGTGTGTGTGTGTGTGTTATTTTGTGTGTGTGTGTGTGTGTGTGTGTGTGTGTGTGTGTGTGTGTGTGTGTGCGTGTGTGTGTGTGTGTGTGCGTGTGTGTGTGTGTGTGTGTGTGTGTGTGTGTGTGTGTGTGTGTGTGTGTGTGTGTGCGTGTGTGCGTGCATGTGTGTGCGTGTGTGTGCGTGTGTGTGTGTGTGTGTGTGTCTCTGTACCGTATGTGCGTGTGTGTGCTCATGCAACATGTTCTATTTTTGTTGCTGAAAAGGCTGAGATCCCTTGAGTGGGTGTTTATACTGCTACTTTACTTGTAAATGTGTAATAGGTCTGAGAGGATAGGGTCTGTTGAGGCTCTATAAACAAGGCTGAAATCGCCTCTCAGTAGCCTGTATTATACCAAGAAAAGGGACATGGTATTGAGATGTCCTGCATCATTTTTATGATTTAGACCCATGATTTTTGTAATGAACAAGCATTGTGGTCATTCCAAGTGGACAAGTGCATACTGAAGGGGGCATTAAACTAAATGATCAGCCTAATGATTGATGAGAACAGTGAAATAATTATATCTTTAGACCTGGATGCCATAACTTTAGATATAACCTGTATCATGAAAAATGACTTCCTTGCAATAATGGATTTATGGAGATCAAAGGACAGTTCACTGTCAACATAGGCACCCAGATCTATGCCTTTGAAATCAGTAATGCATTGTCAGTGGCACAACAGGTAACACTCTCGACTTTGGTGCAGAAGTCTGTAGGTTCCATTCCTACACCAGTAGATGGATTGCTGACTCTGCAGTGCAGCATGGGGGCGGTGCTGTACTCATGAGTGTGCCATCCTTTGGATGAGTTGTTAAACTGAGGTCTGATCTGCTTGAGTTGATGGTAGGTGAGGTGAGGTAAGAGATCCTATGGCACCTATTGAAAAAGGTAGTGGAAATTCCTCAATACCCTGACCAAATTTCCCCTAGTAGTATAAATACTACCTCTGGTGTCCCCTGAAAACAGGCTACTAGCCTATTTGGGCTAACCCACTCAACCAAAGATTAATACGTAAAAGTAAAAAAAACATCAGTTTGGGGGGATATTGATAATCTGATAGTTGCAAGGGGAGTCATTCTTGTCAAAGGATACAATTATACATTTCTTGGCATTTAGTTTTGGTTCCCTGGTTTTGAAACCAGCTATTTGTTTGGGACCAATGATGGCACCAAGTTTGCAGTCATTTGCAAACCTGGTCAGCAATAACCCTCATCAATAGTTCTGATCTCTGAGAAGTAAATGCCAAAGAAGAGCAGCACAAATTGATAACCTTAGTGTACACTGCTAGTGACAGGTCTTCTGGAAGAAGTAGAGTCACCCACCCTTATATCATGAGATCTATTTGTGGGTTAATTTGCTATCCAATGAGTTACACAGGGATTTACATTCAGTTTGGGGTATTTATCTATAACACCCAAGTATAGGATGGTGTTGATGCTTTGCAAGATGTAGATATGTGGTGCACATTGATTTGTTCTCATCTATTGCTACAGTAACTTTTTCTGAGAAGTTGACCTGGTTAAATAGGCAAGATCTGTCCTTGATGAATCTGAACTGGCTTAGATCGAGGGACTGCAGGTTACCTACATTCATATTTATGAATTCCATAATGTTTTTTCCATAACCTTCAAGATGAAACAGAGTTGATGGTTTATAACTACCCTTGTCCACTGAAGTCCGGCCTTTGTGCAAGGGAATGACTGCTGGTGTCCTCCATTCATACAGCCTGAAGTCCATTTTGAGGCTGATATTGAACAGCTTCTGTAGGAGGTCTGAGAAGTCATATTTCAGTCTGACCAGTAGGCAGCCTAGTATGTTGCCCAGATCCATAGAAGAAGTAGTGTTCTTGGCCTGATCACTTTGAGAACTTGTTCTCGGGAGATTTGAGGTGAGTTGTAGATGCAGGTATGTGACCTGAGAATATTGGAGAAAACAGGGGCGGTGAAGTTTGATTTAAATGTTTCTGCCATTAGATTAGCAATGTCATCTAGGTCTAAGAATGCAATATCATTTACTATTAGCTTTGCAGAAATCTGGGCATTGTTTCTGATGTCTCTAACATAGTTAAAGAAGGCTTTGTGGTTATCCTTCATCTGCATGACGGTTTCACCTCATATCTGGCTTTGACTGATTTGATCAATGTCTGGAATTTCTTGCTTAGTTTTAGCAACAGCATTTTTGGTATCCTGAGAGTTAAATATGTTTTGCACACAGTGAGTTTTTTTCTTTTATTACAGAGTATGTTTATATTAGGATCCCAACTTATTTATGCAGTGCAGCATAACCGGGGGTGCTGCACTCCTAAGTGTGCTGTCCTTTGGATGAGACATTAAACCAAGGCCCCTTCTGCTTAAGTTGGTGGTATTTCAGGTGGATGTTAAAAATCTCCTATTGAGAAGAGTAGAGATCCTTTATTTATATACAAAAATAACTGTTATTTAAAAATATTTCCACAAATATATAAATATACAAAACTGTTTACATATATTCAGAATTTATTTTACAATCATGCTAAATTTCATCCCTATTAGACCCCCACTCCTTTTTCCATAACCACTATCTGAATTTACTTAATATTGTTGCTAAGTCCATTTACCATTAGACATAATTTCATTTATTCTTTCATTCCATATAACATAAAATGACTTTTTATCTATTATTTTAACATGTTCTTTAATTCTGTTCTTATAATATCCATAATTAATCATATCCATGTTTATTATCCACTTCTATTATATCTTCAAAAAATCTTCTTTGCATAACTTTTACACTCTTTTACATTTCAAAAACACATGTTCCATGGTTTCTTCTTCTTTATAATGAAAACATTCTATCACTTTTCTTTTTATATGGTATATTTCCTTTTACTGACAATTTATCTATTAACAGTCTCCACTTGGCAAGATTACAATCCAGGTTGTAGCCTGTTACAGATCCCCCACCATGCCCCAGGATTCCCACTCTTCATTTCTTAAGATACTGGAAAACATTAAGGTACAACCCAATACCTTAATTATGGGCGATTTCAACTACCTCACCATCAGCTGGGAAAACTACTCATGTACCAACTCATTTGCTCAACATTTTCTGGAATTCATAAATTCCAATGCCTTGGATCAGCTACTCCACATCCCCACCAGGGGCAGCCATATCCTGGACATGGTCATTACCAATATGGGTAACTGGTGTTCAATGCCAGAGGTCAACTCCTCGCTGGTCAGATCAAATTACAAGCTAATCACCCTATACATCCATATCCAACCCCACCTCCCCATTAAAACTACTCCAAAGCCAACTTCATGCTTCTTAAGACATAAGTGGCAAACTTCACAACACCCATGCAGACGGAAAATAGAGGTATGACTAACACAAATTCACTGTATAAGCATATACATGAGTGCATGGATCGTGCCATCCCCAACATAACCAAGATGCTATCCTCCAAAAAAAGGTAGCCAATCTGGTGGTCCCCTGCTATACACAAACTCTACAACAGAAGGAAGACGCTGTTGAAAAAAAAGAGTAAAATCCCAATATTGGAAGAACTCCCTGGTCAGCCTCAGCAAGAAGCTGAGATCTCTCATAAAATCCTCCAAAGTCAGTTATGAAAACAAAATCGCCACTGATTCCAAAGATAACCACAAAGCATTCTACAGCTATGTCAAGAATCTCAATGGCAACACTCAGATCTGCTCTGAGCTACAGCACAATGACACTAAATATACAGAACCAACCGATATTGCCAACATCCTGGCAGATAGGTTCAGTGCTAACTTTACCCCCCACCCACCCTCCAAAGGGCCCATTTTAATACCGGAAGAATGCAAAGCCAATATAATCACTAATGAACAAGTAAAGACTGTACTTTCCAAAGCCAAGAACACAGCATCCATGGGACCAGACAACATCCCAAACTGCATACTGCACAAACTACAGAATGAACTGGCACCCCACCTAAGTACCATGTTCAATCATAGCCTCACCTCAGGCTATGTGCCTACTGAATGGCGCATAACGACAGTTATCCCACTCCACAAAGGGAGTGCCACCACAGACCCCAGAAACTACCACCCCATAAGCCTGATGAGCCTAGTCTGCAAGGCCATGGGACATATCATCTTGGAGCTTATAAACAAAGGCATAGGTAACCTCCAAACCCTGGACCCCACTCAGTTTGGGTTTGTAAAAGGTAGATCATTGTCTACTAAACCTGACTGACTTCTTTGAAGCAGTCACTTGAGCCATAGACGAGGGGAAGGTAGTGCACACAGCCTATCTTGACCTCTCCAAGGCGTTCAATCCCCCACTCTGGAATTATAGATAAACTCACTAAACTGAGCATAAATCCCTATGTCACAAGATGGGTGGCCAACTGGCTCACTAACAGAACCCACACAGTAAAAGTAGCCGACTCCAAGTCCAACTTCAGACTAGTGATGAGTGGAGTACCAAAGGGTTCAGTCCTGTGTCCTTTCCTGTTCGGCATTTACTTCTCTGAAGCGCAGGCCAACACAGAAGGTCTTTCGCTAACAAAGTTCGCAGATGACTGTAAACTGGGAGCCATAATAAAATCACCTAATGATGCAGACATTCTACGAAAGGGCCTCACAGAGACAGATGTTTGGTATCAAAGTCGTGGCCTCAAGCTCAATGCCAAGAAGTGCACTGTCATCCCCTTTGGGAAAAACTCAGTACCCATAAACTACCACATAGGCGGTAGATCACTAAACACCGAAAGTGTGATAAGGGACCTCGGGACACAGGTGGACAGTAGTCTCTCCTTTGATAACCACATCACCACAGTAGTCAGGAAATCCTTCTACGTGGCACACCTCATCACAAAGTGGTTGTTCTCTAGAAAAAAGGAGGTCATTGTTCTTCTCTACTCATCCAGCATCAGACCCATTATAGAGTACAGTGCCCTGTTTGGCATGTATCTCACAAGACACCTAAAACAATTGGAAAGGCCTCAGAAATACCTCACAAAGAGGATTACCGGCCTCAAACAGATGCCATACACAGACCGTCTCAAACAACTCCAGCTCTACTCTGTCGCACATCGCCTACTCAGGGGCAATCTCTGCCTAACATACAAAGCTATGTCAACCCCAGAGCTGTTGGACATGCTACACTTAAAAAAATCCCAATCTCTCCGATCCACATGCTCCAGGGACCTAAATCTTGTCACCAGAATAAACAGAACATGCTGGAGGGATAGATTCCTGTCCCACAGACTTCCCATACTCTGGAACAAACTACTCATTCATGTCAAGCAAAGCTCTTCATTGGCCCTCTTTAAGAAAAATCTTGACGACTGGATGGGAAATAGAAAATTCACCCCAGGATCACTTCTGTGGCACTGCTTGAGAGGGGCACAGGAAAATAATGTTCTTGGGTGGCGAAAGGGAACCGTTTTGGCTAGGCTTATATAGGTCCCAGGGCCAATAGCCTAGTACCTACCTATGAACCTAAAACAAATCTTGACATTCTACTTTCTGATTACACCATTTGCTTCTTATTTTTATAGTTTTATTTTTTTTTTCATCTGCTAGATTTTTCCCATGGTTTTACATAGTAATGTTTCATCATTACATTATTATACCATACTTTTCTATCTTCTTCTATATCATCAATTTTTATTTTTCACAAAAATATTTTTGGCAATATTTTACTTGTTCATTTATCAGGGGTGGCCCGTGCTATTGGATTGCTGGACTGCAGCCCCCCTAGCTGTAAAAATAAAGAAATTAAAGAAGAAATTAAAGAAAATAAAAGATTAAAAAAATTAAAATTCGCGGACTAGTCTGGACTGCTGCTGAGACAGTCTGGAGCATGCGCAGACTGTTTCAGCAGCAGTCCAGACTGGGAAACATGTAAGAGCAGAGATCCCAGAAATCTATGCAGTTGTAACTGCATAGACTGTCGCTAGAAACGGATCGGACTTGGACTGCAACGTCAGCAGGCTGGAGTCTCGTCGGGGGAAGAACATCTCACATGGTGGATGTGCTCCAATGGATGTAATGCGCAGGCAGGTTTGTAATGCACTAACAGCCATGGATTTAATGGCATGAAGGGATCGCTCCAGGTAAGAGGGACAGCTATGGATTTATTTAATGGCACGAAGGGATGGGATCTACATCGCTCCAGGTGTGTGTGTGTGTGTGTGTGTGTGTGTGTGTGTGTGTGTGTGTGTGTGTGTGTGTGTGTGTGTGTGTGTGAATGCCCCAGTTGCTGTATACTGGTGGCTAGAACAAACTCATGGTGGTGTGGTAGGGAATACCTCAGGCTTGAACCCTGTACCTTGTATGCAGGTGATAAGGATCTGAATTCCCTACCCACCACCATTTGTAAAAGAAATTGCAGATTTTTGCCTCATATTTGATGTGATCTGTTCCTCATAATATCTGTGGTATCTAAATGTTACAATGCTTGATATTTGATGGTGCAGTGGTAGCATTGTTGCCTCACAGCTGCAGGTTCTCAGGTTTGATTCTTGGCTGGGGTGCCTTCTGTGTGGGGTCTGCATCTTCTCCCTGTGTTTGTGTGGGTTTGCTTTTGTGCCCCCCCATGTTACAAAGACATGTCTACATTATTTCTTCCTGGGCCTCTGCTGAAAATAGTTTTTTTGTTCCAAGTCAGACTGTCCTGATTAACAAATGTTAAATAAAATTGACAGGCATTTGAATTTCAGACTTCAGGTTTCTGAATGTTTAATTCCTTACATATTTGATGGGGCAGTGGTAGCATTGTTGCCTCACAGCTATAGTTTTTCTGGTTTCTTGGCTGGGGTGCCTTCTGTGTGGAGTCTGCATCTCATCCCTGTGTTTGTGTGGATTTGCTCTGTTGTCTTGCCATTTTACAAAGACATGTGTCTGTAGTATTTCCCCCTGGGCCTCTGCTGAAAATTGTTTTTGTTCCGTCAGAAGTAAATTGACAGGCATTTGAATTTCAGAATTCATATTCTTCAGAAAATACATAGTAACACAACCTTTTATTCTAGCAATTTTCTAAGTTTATAAGATGAATATTTGAAATTTGTCCTTATTTTTGGGACTGTATTATCCCATTATTGGCTTTGTCCAGGTTTTTTGTGCTAAGGTTGACAGCCATGGCAAGAACTGAATTCACTGAATATGTTTGAGGGCTGTATTCCCTCATTACTGGGTTTGTCCAGGTGTTTTGTGCTAAGAGGTTGACAGCTATGGTGAGAACTGAATTCATTAAATAATAGCCATTTAAGTTTCAGTCTTCCGCTCTTTCACAAAGCAGCTGATTTGGTGTAGTGGTATGTTGCTCTGACTGTTTTGCACAGGGACCTTGGCAGTAAAATGTATGGTGGTAACACATCATTTTTGTTTCACAAAGCAGGTGATTTGGCATAGTGGTATGTTGCTCTGACTCTTTTGCTCAGGAACATTGGTAGTAAAATGTATGGTGGTAACCCAGCATTTTTCTTTCACAAAGCAGCTGATTTGGCATAGTGGTATGTTGCACTGACTCTTTTGTACAGGGATCTTGGCAGTAAAATGTATGGTGGTAACAGCATTTTATTCTAGCAACTTTCCAAGATTATACAAGCAATGTTTAATGTGTCACTGGTTTTTGGGCTTTTGACCCCCCCCCCAATAAATTTGGCTTTTTCCAGATTTCTTGTGCTGCAAAGTTGAGATGCAGTTGAGTATTGAGTAGATTTTACAAGGAGCTGAGAGCTGCAGGGGAAGAGAAGTTTAGTGCAGCTTATGCTAAGTCAGCATGCATTGTTAATAGCACAACAGGTTGTGTACTTGCTTTTTGGTGCAGAAGGTTGTGGGTTCTACTCCCACAAGGGGTGAATGCTGCCGTACTGAAAAAGTTAAGATACTAACTATGAGCCTGTTATCAGTTTGCCATCCATTTCCTATTGCAATATTACTAGCTTATCATTTTTAATGTAATATAGGCAATTTATTCCTCAGGGGCATCAGACACTTTATTTTTCAATGAAACCATGAAATATAAAGGTGGTTGCCTAGCAGCAACCCCTTCATTAGTTACAGATTTATTTAATGTGGAATTATTTAGATGACTTTTTTACTTCTTCAGAGATTGTGCATATTTACTGATAATGGTGGACTGTAGAATTGTGCATATTTACTGATAATGGTGGACTGTAGAATTGTGCATATTTACTGATAATGGTGGACTGTAGAAGTTTGATTAGATTTTTATGATGGAAATGTTCTGAACTGGGCAGTTTTGTCATTATGGGTGCATGCATTTTGTTTCATTGTTTACTGGAAAGATGTTCTGAATTGGGCAGTTTTGCCATTATTGGTGCATGCGTTTTGTTTCATAGTTTACTGGAAAAATGTTCAAAACAATAGGAAGGTGTATCAAAGAGCACTTGTATGTTTCATATGCAAGGGGCCTATGATTTGAAAACAGCCCAGAATTAATCTTTATCTGCCACTGGTAAAATGTATTTTCTTTGAATGCAGAGAAGTTTTAATGCTAAGTTTGTTTAGCAAATGTCTTAGTGTTTGTGCTGTAAAATGCAAAATAAAACTTTCAAATGAAGTCCAAATCATCACAGAAGTAAATCAGTATGCACATTAGTGTTTATGGTAAATGGAGTGAAATAGCCAAGTAATGGATCATTGGAATGGCTGCAGGGGGAGGCTCCATTCGACCATTATTTTGTGAGGGTGAAGGGCGGTAAACTTGAAGACAGCCCCAGCTGAACTATACCTCCCAACTGTCCAGATTTTCAAAGAATGAATTGATTTTTACTTCTTTTTTTTTTTTTTTTTTTTGGTTTGTTCCTCATAAAATTTGTGGTTTTCTGGCAAATCATTAAGGAATTAAGTCACTAAATAATGACACACTGAGTTTCAGACTTCATAACCTTCAGAAAATGCATGCTAAAGTAAGACCTGTTGTTCTATCAACTGTCTCAGTTTATATAAGATCAATTTTTAATACTGTTTATATGTTCCCCCAATATATTTGGCCTTGTCCAGATTTATTGCATTAACAGGTTGAGGTACATGCAAATAAATTGCTTTATAGAATTAGGCATAGCCAAACCTCTCAACTGTCCCTGATTTTGGCTCAAAATGTTGCTCTTCCCCCTAATAATCCCTCCTCAAAATAGCAATTTTGGAAGAAAACATGGAGGGTTTACAATTAAGAAATAACTGTAATAATCAGAGTTATAGATTACTTTAGCTGCTCAAGTTAGCAGTACTAATATTAAAGTGTCCCTACTTTGACAGGTTCCCAGCTGTATTGTGTGGCTATTTTATATTTTTACATCACATTTTTGGTCCTTTTTTCATAAAATTGTGTTTTTTTGGCAAATTAGTGACAAATCATTAAAGACTGAAGTTAGAAAATAATGACAGACATTTGAGTTTCAGATTTCATACCATTCAGAAAATTCATACTAATGCAAGACCTATTCTATTATCTTTCTAAGTTTATAAGAGCAATATTTAAAAATTGTCCTTATTTTTGGGTCTTTGTCCCACTTCTTCGTATGGCTTTGCCCAGATTTCTTGCTCTGAGGTTGAGAGGTCTGTCAAATGTGTCAGGGTCATCACAGTCAGCCAGAGACATTTCAAATTGTGAAATACTTGTTGCACCCCACTCCCACATGTAGTGACTCTGGATGTGTCGAAGCAAGGCAAGGAGTAGTTATGCAATGTAAATGTGCAGAGTATCCCCCCCCCCATATCCAAGGTAGACACAAGTACTAGAGTGGCTTTTTATCTGTCCTTGATTTTTGCAGAATGGTCTGGTTTCTGTCATATTTTTTGTACTGTTGATTTATGCTTATTACTCAAAGTGCCTGTTGCTCTGTGTTTAAGTAGCAATACTTTAATGACCATCAGGTAAGCTTGGCTGAGATCGTAAGATGCAAGTAAGCTTTAATAAGCATACTGTTAAAGAATTGCCAGCATTGAAAGCCTTTCTGTTGTTGCCATGTA
Organism: Protopterus annectens; assembly: GCF_019279795.1. Taxonomy (NCBI): domain Eukaryota; kingdom Metazoa; phylum Chordata; order Ceratodontiformes; family Protopteridae; genus Protopterus; species Protopterus annectens. The sequence goes on along the minus strand of NC_056725.1, from coordinate 601,254,131 downwards.
GAGAATACTTAACTAGATAATCTTTAAGCCTTGGGTATTGAAATGCATATGACAGTAATTGTAATAAAGGACAGGATTACATTATTTTAAGAAGCTCAATACACTTGGAGACTTCCAGTCATCCTCTGCAGGCTTTACCTGTAAACTAAACAGAATGCCAATCGTGTGGTCCATAACCTGTACAGTAATCCTTTTAAGCAATGTATCTTGAGCTTATTTCTTGTTTGCTTTTCATTTTTTACTTTGATCATGTTTTCCCCATGAAACAAGTAGATAGTTGTCAGGCACCAGGTCTTTTTTAGGATAAGAAACATTTTTACATGTGGGGGCATCAGAGATTTCTACTTTCAGCATGTTACTTGGTACTTTAATAAAGCTGAATATAAATTATAATTAGAACTGCAGTGCAAGAAGTGGTTTGAGTTGAGTGCTGCTTGTTTTTCTTAGACTTGATTTTGACTGGCATTCCATTAATGTATTTAAAAAGTAATTTATTTTTTCATGCCTCACAACCGTTTTGTTTCCATCTAGATATTAAGTAAGCTGTCATGCAGCCAATGCATTGAAATATTTTTATTCTTCTATACTTCATTTTGTCTTGATTGGACTCTCATAATCACTGTTTGGCACCCAGGGCAGTGTATTTAGTTAGTTTTTGTGGTTTTGAGCATAGCTCCTCCCCCTTTATAGTTGGCCACACCCCTTCCCATTGACCCCACCCATTCAGCTGTCTCCTGCAGCCTCCCTTGGATTTGATGTCACCAGGCACCACTGTCATTTATACACTCTTTCTCTTTACTCCTTTTGACCATGCCCCAAAATTTATTATACTTATATTTATACAGCTTTACTAGTAATCTCTCATCTTTTTCATTTATCCACTTTAACACTGTAGACAAATTTAATGAAGCAGTGTTTACCACTGGATTAATTAACCCTAAACCTCTTTCTTCTTTATTTACATACAAAACTCCACTTTTTTGTGGGTTTAATCTAGAACCCCATATAAATGAAAAATTGTCTGTAATAATTATTTTTCAAATACTGTTGGCAACATAAATACACTTGCTAATTATGCTATTTTCTCATCAGTACTGAATTTATCAAATAAGCCTTTTTTTTCTGAATGATAATTTATATGTTCTCTAGAAAAGACATGTTTGCTTTATTTCTTCTATTGTTTTTTTCAGTGGATTCTACTAATATCTTTATTCCCAAATTGTATACCTTGCACAGAAATTTAATTAATTATTCATTATAAAATATATACTCCGATCTTTACTACATCACCTAAACCTTTACTTTTCTTTTTATTTAAAGCCACCCCTACCATCTCTAGACACTTATTTGTGCAAATTATTACTTTTTGATCAAAATGTTATTTTTTCCAATTATTATAATGTCATCTGCATATGTTAACAGCATAAAAAGAAAGGCTATCTCTCCTCTGCTACTTTCCTAGACCTATCTAAAGCATTTGACATGGTCCTACACAAACAACTTATCTCTGTCCTCAATAACCTATCCTTCTCACAATTGGTCACCAACTGGTTTCAGAGTTACCTGTCTGACCGCCAACAATCCGTTGTATGGCAGAATGACATATCTCCCCAACTACCCGTCTCCATAGGGGTTCCCCAAGGATCCATCCTTGGACCTCTACTCTTCTCTGTTTACACCAATAATCTAGCCTCTGCCACCAAACATGGCACACTCATACAATACTCAGATGACTCAACCATCATCTGCTCAGCCCAGTCCCTACCAAAACTGCAAAAAGTCACACAGGAAGCCTTTTCCTCTGTTGAAACATGGTTATCCGATGCCCGATTAATACTTAACCCAAACAAAACTAAATTACTCATCTTCCAACCCACCAAACATACTCAAAACAACTCTCATTTTAACATCACGGCAAAAGACAACACCACTATATACCCAACTGAACACACCAAATTGCTAGGAGTGGAAATAGACAATAAACTAAAATTTGACATTCACATATCCATGACTATAAAAAAGTCCACAAAAAACTAGGAGCGTTATACAGAAATAAGCAATTTCTCACCAAAGCAGCAAAGATTTCAATAGCAAATTCCCACCTTATCTCCACCCTACTTTATGCCTCTCCAATATATACCAACCTAAGGCAATGTGATCTAAACAAGCTAGAGACCTGCTACAACAAAATCGTCAAATTCGCCACAGGGGCATCCTACCGTAGTCACCACTGTCTCTCACTTGCTGAACTGGGCTGGCTTGAACTCCCTCACCTCCTTCAGTGGTATCAACTCTCACTTGCCCACAAACTAGTAAACCATCCACTAAATCTCCCATCCCTCCAAAATCTACTCCAACCCTATCGCACCACCAGACCACTAAGATCCAGCAGCAAAAATCACTTGCAGATCACTAAAGCCAATAACTCTGCTGGTGAAGCACTATTCTCTTGCACCATAGCCAAATTATGGAACTCACTCCCACCCACAATTACCTCCATACCATCATGCACCCACTTCAAAACTTTACTAAAAGTGCAACTAAAAACATGCTGGCTATGCCCTTGCAACTCCCACTCTAATATCATCCACCCCATCCAACCACTACCTTTCTTTCCACTCCACTAACTACCTTGATTATAGCAAGCTCAAATGCTCATAAGCCAGTACTTATTATACAGCACAAACTTCTTCTTCTTGTAACATTTGTTAATGTCTGGTATGCACTTCACAGATAAAGATTCTAGTTGTCTACTGATGTACTATGTTCTTCATCTGTAAATATGTTGTATGTAATTGCTATGTAAAATGTTAATCGCTATGTAATCCAATGTAAATACTGTCTGTTTATTTTAACTGTGGAGCTTTTCTCCCCGGGCCTCCGCTGAAAATGGACCTACGTCCAGTCGGACACTCCCGGTCAACAAATTTAAATTAATTAATTAATTAATTAACAGGACTGGAATTCTTAACCCTTTAGGTGTTATATACCTTGTTTTCTTCATTTTGTAACTTATTTCATATACTATCATATTCATAACTAATGCAAAGAATATACAACTCATTAGACATCCCTGTCTTACACCACTGTTTATATGTACCTCTTGGCTTAACCAGCCATTTACAAGTATTTTACTTTATTATTACTATACATTGACATACATAATTTCCTAACTTTCTCACTTATATTATATTCTTTCATTATTATCCATAAGATCTCATCTCTGATTGCGTCAAATGCCTTATTAAGGTCTCTTATCATGATTTTTGCTTCTTTTTTTCTATTCATAATATCAACCACAATTTCTTTATCATTGATAATATTTGACAACCTTTCCCCATTATACTATATATGTTATCTTCTTCAATATTTCCCATTTTAGTTTCAAATCTTTTTTATATTATTTTTATAAAGATCTTATAATAATTATTATTTGATACTATCAAGCTCCAAATTTTAATTCTCTTCTACCTTCCTTCTTCCATATTATTTATTTATTGCATTTGTTTGCCGGGAAAGTCCACTGGGCCTAAAAGAGTCCATTTTCTGTGGAGGCCTGTGGAGAAAAGCTCTGACAAGAACATAGATACATAAAATATTAAACATTAATTGATACAAAAGTAGATACAGCGTTACAAATAGTGATTACAGTAATATATACAGAATATAAACATAAATGCAGAAATTGTGTTGGTTGCCAGAAAGATTTTATTCAGAGAGGTATAAATTGAGATATATTAACATGCATTATTGTACCAGTAACAAGTGATGAAAAATAATAATAATGGAGAAAATATCATCAGTCAGTAGCAAAAAGCAGTTTAGTTACCATATAAGGAGAAGAAGGAGGTTAGGTTATAGAGCAGATACATAGACCATGCAAATTTAATTTAATTCTTTGTACATAAAACCTTCATTTAACCATTAATTCAAAATCTTTAAAAAATATTTTTTGCCAGTACCTAAAATTTTTATACATTTCATACCCTATTCCATCTGGGCCTGCAGCTGAAACTTTATTAACATGTCCTAATACTTTAGCTAGCTCATTTAAAGAAATCTCCTTTTCCAACTCTTTATTCTCCTTTTCTGCTAACGTTTTTACTTTTCGTGTTTTTTTCACTGCCTTCTTTTTTCTTTAAAAAATTCTTATACATATTGCACTACACTATACATAATCTTTTTCCTGAGTTATTTTTATTTCTCCTGCTACATTTTTTATTTCTCTCTTTACACAAACTTCATTTACTAATCTGTTTAAGTAATGCGATATATCTTCTTTTTCTTGTAAAAAATATCTTTGCTTATACAACAATTCTTATATTTTTTCTTGATTTCTTTTATATATTTCTTTTTCTTTGTCAAAGTACGTTCTATCATTATGTTCTAAATCTTCTATCATTATATGTTCTTTTATAATCAGACCAATTTTTATAAAATGTTCTTATGGTAATATGATCTTTCTATAACTGTATTACTAATCTCTTACTTTCTTCGTTTTGTGCTTTCTCACTTATCCTTTTTATACCTTTGCCTATTTTTATATATTCCTTGTTTTCTTTTATCTCTAGCCATATTGCAAGATGATCAGAAAATTCTGTTTTAACCACCTCTTCTTCTCCTACAACTAAGCCATCTGATCCTATAAAATAATCTATTTTGGTTCTGTACATACCCTTTTGTAAGTCCATTAATTTTTGTCCCAAAGTTTTAACTTACCACATGTTATAACTCCTAACATTTTTCTTATATCATCTCCTTTCTTTTTACTCTTGCCTCTTAAATCACAATTAATGTCCCCGTTGTTATAATATTCATATTTATCAATACATAGTCTAAAAGCTGATGAAATAAGCTTCCCCTCTCTTTACAGTTATCATATAATCCTATATACTTGTTCTTTCCATTTTAAATCTGTAATGGTTAATCTTCCCATTTTTGCTAAAGTTACATTAAATATCTGTACTGTATTTCTACAGAATATGGCTATTCCAGGACATCTCTCATTTCCCAAATTCCAGATTATCTTTCCTCCCCATAGTTTTTTTGTTTGTAATCTTTCTTCATTTGTTAAAATCTTGTGTCTTCTAATATCATTACATCTATATCACATGTATTAAACCACTCCAAAATTCCTATTCTTCTTACTATGTTCCTAATACTATTCACATTACAGAAAGCACTCTAAAATTTTCATTTTCTCTTTTTCTTAGATTCATGGTTTCATAAGCTCATTGCTAATTACTAGGCTAGCCTTCTTAATAGGCCACTCTAAACCAAATCAATTTCCTTCCCAAAGGTGAGAATCAAACACTGCACCTTGTGTCTAAGTCAAACACCGTAACCATTATACCAACCCTCAATATTTAGCTGTATACTTTCTTTTTCATACTTTTCCTTTTTTTCTTTTGTACATATACCTTTAAATTTTCTTTTTCTGTCTTTTACCCTTTTACCAATAGATTTTTTTTTCCTTTTACTACCTCTCAGTTTGTGTCTTCTTCATTGCTTATTTCACAGCCTTCTTCTATGTCCGCTTTATTATTTTTTTCTCATCTAATTTTTCTTCTATTTCTACTTCTAAAATTTCTTCTCTTTGTTCATTTTCTTCTCCTTCCTTTTCCTTACTGTTATTTTCATTTTTGCAATCCACTCATAAATGTCCAATTTTTGTTACATTTATAACATTTCATTTCACATATTTTGTATTATGTCCCAGTGCCCCAGAACTATAACATTTTCTTTTGTCACAGTTACTTATCAAATGTCCTTTTCCACAAAAAGGCATATTTTGGGTTGTCCCCAGTATTTTACAACACCCCTATTCACCTCCACATTTATCATGATTGGTATATGCATATTTTTTTCTCTTTCTATTTTTAACACTATATGACAATCCCAGCCACTAATCCATAAACCACTTTTGTCAAAAACATTCGCAATGTCCAGTACTTCTTTACATGAAGTTTACAAATGTCCTTTCAAAGTCTGTCTTTCTACCGCTGTTTGAAATTGTACATGAATCTTCTTTTTGTTTCCCTGTTAAATGCTTTTATTACATAAAGATTCCATGGGTCACAGTCTTTTTTTCATATTCTCCATGAAAACTTTCATTGAAGAAAATAGTCTCAAATATAATGTTACAAAATGTCTCTGTTAATAAGAATAAATTCTGTTACCTAATATGCTTTTACACTCAAAGCAGCTATTATATTGTCCCGCAATTCATACCTGCCCATTTCTTTGTCTTCTTTACTTTGAATCCTTACCGCATACTTCTGTTTTTAATTGCTACTCCACTTTTGCCTTCTTTTACTTCCTTTGCATATGTCTTCTTTTCCATCTCACCACTATTCTTCAGGATTGTCTCTGCATCCTACTTTTGTATTTTCTCCATAATGTCCCCCCAGGAAACATCTCCTTCATTTTCTGCTCATCCTGCAACCCTCTAGACTGGAAGGTTGTAATTATACATCCATCATTTGCTGACTCGTCTCCATCAAACAGGTTTCAATGAAACATCTCTTCAGAATCCTGCACACATTCTCTAGTCTCTATATTTGCTTTATCCTTCATTTCTTTCACCACTCCATTATCTCCTTCTCTCTCTCCATCTGCCTCCCTGTTTCTCTGGGCTGCCACTGCACCTGGAATGGAAACAGGAAATGCTCCTCCAAAATAGTTCCCATTCACAAAAATTAAGAATAGGGGAAGTTCCCTGATGCTCTGGTCAAATTCACCCCAGTGGTATTAAATGCCACTTCAGATCATTCTTGAAATGAAGCCACAAACATACTGGGACTAACTCAGTGAAGAAAAAGATAGATAAATGAAAAAAAAAATGAAGGCCTATTGTCTGGTCTGAATTATGTGTGTTTTTTTACTGTGGAGTTGTGTGATACTGACAACCTGTTTGTTACTTGTCATTTCCTCATGTGAGAGCTTTTCCTTCAATAACATTATTTGTATAATCACATCTCACACACACATGACACACACATGACCTACTGATTTAATGTAGTAGAAGGTTGTCAATAAACATTAGATAATTGCTGCTTTCTCTCAGGATGCTAATTTCAACCAGGCTGGCTACAAAAATGGCTGAAAAGTGCAACTCCATGGTTCCAGGTACTTACTAACATGAGCTATAGGAGGAGATGCACCTCTAAGGTTTGGTGTTAATTTATTGGATGTGTGTTCTGTTAAAATAAAGTCTACACACAAAGAGAAGCTTGCCACCTAGCACAAAGTAGAGCCTCTTTGCACAACCACTGACTATTTAAAGTACATTAGGAATTGGGAGAGTAGGTTGTATAGAGAAACTTAAGGCACTAAATGCCTGCATCTGTACAATGCAGTGTGCCACTTTGCAATATATTGCTTTATTTATAACAGAAAATAAGCAAGAAAAAAATCAAAAGAGCACACCATCCAATAGGAAGACACTTTAATTCAGTGGCAAGTAACACCCTTAGCTAGCCTGGAAACTTTCTTCTCCCACCATAAAGAACAAGAAAACTAATTTCTGCAAAAACTCAATAATTTAGCCACAAACTAGGTTAGCAAAGATGGTTAAATACTGTTGATTCACCTACTGGGCTACCTGGCAACCAGTTGTGCTGATGTCACTGCAGCTATTTATACTCAGTTAAAAAAGCAATGCCCCTTTTCCCCTTCTCTCATCTGAAGCGAAAGAGCAGCACTAATCCCAAGCTGGCTTAAGGTGCAGTTTTCAGGGTTTCCAGTGATTTGTAGTCTCTAGGATGGCTACAAAATAATGTCCCTGTGCTCACTGTCTCACCAGAGCAAAACAGAAGCATTAATCCTAAACTGATTCTGGATATGGGGTTTGTGGGCTACCAGCAACTGGTAAGCTTGCTCAGATGTTTGTGATTTTAAAAGTAGGCAGTTGAAAGATTGGAAAGAGATAGTAACTGAAGTTTTAACATACTAAGGGGAAGGCCTTCCAAGCTTGAACTTCTTGTCTGCTCATACTAGTGAGCAGTAGATGAGACTGGGAGGAACTTCCAGAGTCAAATTTACAAAAAGGGGTGGGGGGGCACTCCAGAACTGCTGCATTTAATAGCACAACAAATAAAGGGTGGGTGATCACCTAGGCTTAATCTCTTTGAAGTCAAAGAAGGAAACAGAAAATAAACATTTCGTAACTTGCCCTAAATACTTAATTTTAAAACTCCAAGATAAAAACAAATGTAAAATACAATAAACGTAAAGCAAAACAAATTTAAGTTAAACAAATTTCCATAAATAAGAGTAAAATAATAAATCCAATATAAAAATGCAAACATTAAAATGGAATTCCAAAGTAGTCTCGCAACAGCATAAGGTCATTAGCAACTCTAAATGATTAAACATCTTTTCATGGAAGTTTGCTTTAACCACTACTAGATGTGGGCAGTCTTCCAACAGTTAATTTTCTTGGACTCACTCCCCTTTCTATATGTTTTATTATTCATTGTGAATTATCAGGGAAACGTGTTTAATTAGATAATACTCAGCTGTTTTTTTCTTAAACTAAATAAATTGCATGGTCCCTATGGACCAATTGGAGATTTCTACAAACTGCTTGGATTAAAGCTTTAAAAAGTATGCTCATTCATGCTTAAAACAAAAAAAAATATCACAGAGTATTTTTCTTCCTATATAAATCTAGATTTGATCCTGAAAACTATCAGTCATTTGCTCTGACAAAAAACTGATGTGAAAATACTTGCTGCTGCTTTAGCAAACATGTTAAAGTGAACCATCACAGATCTTATTTCCCCTTTCCAATCAGATTTTGCTATTGGAAGGCCAACCCATGATCGTATGTTTACATTTACATATGTTTGCACTGGACTTTATCATGTTGGTAAATCAAATTTAATTACCTTATTTTCACTCTGGACTACATAAAAAGAGACACGGAGGAGCTCTCCAATCTTGTAACCCAGGCAGGTATGACTCTAGCCCTGAGTATCATCCTGCCATCACCCAGAATAATACCACAGTACAAGGACAAAATGACTGACTTCAACAATTCGCTAAGCTTCTGGTGTCATTATAAAGGGATCCAGTATCTGTCTGCCTGGGATAACATGATCAACAGACCATGATGCTTTGCCAGAGATGGCCTGGACCTGTCGCCCTTGGGATTCCAGATACTGGTTAAGGCTCTTGCCACCCCTATAGTGCCTTTTTCAGGCAAGGCTCAAATGACAAATTCTCCACCATAACAGGTGCAAGCAAGCAAAATCTGAGGGTAATGCTACTCAATGCTAGAAGTCTAAATCTCAAAATGCACTCACTCGAGGCACTCCTTAAATTGGAGAACATCGACATCTGTGCAGTGACAGAGACCTGGTTCAAGGTTCCAGAGAGCACCGCTGCATTACCAGGCTATAATTCATACCACACCTTTCGTCCACCTAACCTGGACCAAAACACTAAAGGCAGAGGTGTGTCCATATTCATTAAGGATATCCACACCTCCAGGCTAGTTGCTCAGCATAATGCATCAGAAATTATCCAAGTGCAACTAACTCTGGGCAAGACCACAATTCAAATTGTAGCTTGCTACAGATCCCCCACCATGCCCCAGGATTGCCACTCCTCATTTCTTGATACACTCAAAAATATCAGGGTACAACCTAACACCCTAATAATGGGCGATTTCATCTACCCCACCATTAACTGGGAAAACTACTCATGTACCAACTCTTTTGCTCAATATTTTCTGGAATTCATAAATTCCAACGCCTTGGATCAACTTATCTGCATCTCCCACCAGGGGCAGCAATATCCTAGTCCTGGTCATTACCAACATGGATGACTGGTGATCCACACCAGAGGTCAGTTTCTCGTTGGTCAGATCCGACTGCAAGCTAATCACCCTAGACATCTACATTCCACCCCCACCCGCCACTAGGGAAACTACCGTAAAAAATTTCTCCAAAGCCAACTTCACACTTCTTAAGACAGAAGTGGCAAACTTCAGGACACCCATGCAAACAGACAATAGAGGTACAACTGCTGAATCCTACACAAATGCACCTGATAGGCACTTACATGAGTGCATGGATCCTGCTATCCCTAACAGAACCAAGATGCTATCCTCCAAAAAAAGGAAGTCAATCTGGTGGTCCCCTGCCATAAACAAACTCTACAACAGAAGAAAGAAACTGCTGCAAAAAAGAGTAAAATCCCATGATTGGAGGAACTCCCTAGTCAGCATGAGTAAGAAGCTGAGATCCCTCATAAAATCCTCCAAAGCTAGTTATGAAAACAAAATTGCCACTGTTTCTAAAGACAACCACAAAGCATTCTATAACTATGTCAAGAATCTTAATGGCAACACTCAGATCTGCTCTGACTTACAGCACAATGGCACTAAATATACAGAACCAGTTGATATTGCCAATGTCCTGGCAGATAGTTTCAGTGTTAACTTTACCCCCTCTCACCCCCTAAAGGGCCCATCTCTATACCAGAAGAATGCAAAGTTCCTGTAATCACGGCTGCACAGGTAAAAAACACACTCTCCAGAGCTAAGAACACAGCATCCATGGGAAATGACAACATCCCAGGCTGCGTTCTACACAAACTACAGAACAAACTGGCACCCCACCTAAGTACCTTGTTCAATCATAGCCTCACCTCAGGCTTTGTGCACACTAAATGGTGCACAGCGACGGTTATTCCACTCCACAAAGGGGGATCCACCACAGACCCCGGAAACTACCGCCCCCTTAGCCTGACGAGCCTGGTCTGCAAGGCCATGGAACATACGTTCATCATGGAACTTATAAACAAAGACATTGGTAATCTCCAAACTCTGGACCCTACCCAGTTTGGGTCTGTAAAAGGCAGATCATGTCTCCTAAACCTGATAGACTTCTTTGAAGCAGTCACCAAAGCCGTAGATGAGGGTAAGGTGGTTCACACAGCCTACCTAGATCTCGCCAAGGCTTTTGACACCATCCCCCACTTTGGAATTATAGATAAACTCACTAAACTAGGTATAAATCCCTATGTCACAAGATGGGCTGCCAATTGGCTCACTGACAGAACCCACACTGTGAAAGTAGTAGACTCCAAATCCGACTTCAGACCAGTGACAAGTGGACTACCACAGATTTCAGTTCTGGGTCCTCTCCTGTTTGGTATCTACTTCTCTGAAGTACAGGCTAAGATAGAAGGTCTGGCTAATGAAGTCTGCAGATGACTGCAAACTAGGAGCCATAACTGAAACTCCTAACAATGTGGACATCCTACAAAAGGGCCTCACTGAGACAGATGCCTGGTGTCAAAGCTATGGCCTCAAGCTCAGTACCAAAAAGCGGATCATCCCTTTTGGTAAAAACTCTGTACCCATGAACTATCACATAGGTGTCAGTCTACTTAACACCAAAAGTGTGATAAGAGACCTTGGGACACAGGTGGACAGTAGCAGGGGTGTAGCTAGGATTTTCAAATTTGTACTGACAGCTCTCAAACTGCTACCCCCCTCCCCAGCCAAGCTACGGCCTTTCTCGTAATTCACGGTTCGCTCTTTTAGTGTCGATGAAGAGGCATTCGCTGTAATGCCTCTTCAGTAATCTAATATAAATTCACTCAAACTCGGTTCCCTGAATTGAAAATTAATCTCAAATGTCAGTTCTTTGAAAAATGCAGCATGGTAGTTGGGGTAGAGACTTTATGCTTTTGTTTTCTGTAACCAAGGTACAGGTTTTGAGCTTGAGTAAATTACTAACCACCTGCTACCACTAACTAGGATGTTTCATTCACACACACACCCCTACCTACCTCTTAGTGCAAGAAATATGGACAAATTCTAAAATAAACAGGGACAGATATTAAATAATGTTCTTGTGAACTTAGAAAGTTGCTAGAATAACAGGATTTGTGCTAGTTTGAATTTGTCTAAAGGACATGAAGTCTGAAGCTCAAATGTCTGTCATTATTTAGCAACTTCAGCCTTCAATGATTTTCTAGAAAATCACAAAATTTATGAGGAGCAGACAAAAAATATGGGGCAAAAATCTGGACATTCTGCAAAATGTGGACAGTTGAGAGGTATGCTACCTACCACACACACACACACACACACACACACACACACACACACACACACACACACACACACACACACAAAACCTCTCAACCTCTTACAGCAACAAACTCATAAATAAAACTGAGGCAAAGGCCCAAAAATAAGGACATTTTTTTTTAAATATTGCTCTTATAAACTTAGAAAAATAATAGAATAGTAGTAGGTCTTGCATCAGTACGAATTTTCTGAAAGGTATGAAATCTGAAACTGAAATGTCTGCATTATTTTCTAACTTCAGTCTTTAACAATTTGCCATTAATTTGCCAGAAAACTGCAATTTTATGAAAAACAGACCAAAAATGTGATGCAAAAATATAAAATTGCCAGACAATACAGCTGGGAACCTGTCAAAGGGGGGACACCATTTTAATATGAGCACAGTTAACTTAGAGCAGCACAAAATTAGAGAATCTACATGCATTTCTGAAATAAAAGTAATGTATAACTCTGATCATTACAGTTATTTATAAAAGTAAAGTAAACCCTCTATGTTTTCTTCCAAAATTGCTATTTTGTGGAGGGATCATTAGGGGAAGAGCAACATTTTGAGCCAAAATCAGGGACAGTTGAGGTTTGGCTACACCTAATTCTATAAAGCAATTTATTTGCATGTACCTCTCAACCTGTTAATGCAATAAATCTGGACAAGGCCAAATATATTGAGGGAACATATAAACAGTACTAAAATTGCTCTTGTATAAACTGGGACAGTTGATAGAACAGGTCTTATTTTAGCATGCATTTTTCTGAAGGTTATAAAGTCTGAAACTAGTGTGTCATTATTTAGTGACTTAATTCCTAAATCATTTGCCAGAAAACCACAAATTGAGGAACAAACCAAAATAAGAAGCAAAAATCTATTCATTCTTTGAAAATCTGGACAGTTGGGAGGTATAGTTCAGCTGGGGCTGTCTATGTTTGCCGCCCTTCCCCTCACAAAACCATGGTCGAATAGAGCCTCCCCCTGCAGCCATTCCAATGATCCATTACTTTGCTATTTCACTCCATTTACCATAAACACTAATGTACATACTGATTTACTTCTATGATGATTTGAACTTCATTTGAAAGTTTTATTTTGCATTTTACAGCACAAACACTAAGACATCTGCTAAACAAACTTGGCATTAAAACTTCTCTGCCCTTGAAACTCACATTCATTGAAACAACATTAAAACCCACATTCAAAGAAAAATACATTTTACCCGTGGCAGATAAAAATTAATTCTGGGCTGCTTTTAAATCATAGGCCCCTTGCATATGAAACATACATGTGCTCTTTGATACACCTTCCTATTGCTTTGAACATTTTTCCAGTAAACAATGAAACAAAACTGCCCAATTCAGAACATTTCCATCATAAAAGTCTAGTTAAACTTTTACAGTCCACCATTATCAGTAAATAATATGCACAATCTCTGAAGTAGTAAAAAAAGTCATCTAAATAATTCCACGTTAAATAAATCTAAGTAATGAAGAGGTTGCTGCTAGCAATCACCTTTATATTTCATGACTTCACCGAAAAATAAAGTGTCTGATGCCCCTGAGGAATAAATTGCCTAAATTACATTAATAATAAGCTAGTAATATTGCAATAGGAAATGGATGGCAAACTGATAACAGGCTCATAGTTAGTGTCTTAACTTTCAGTACAGCAGCATTCACCCCTTATGGGAGTAGAACCAACAACCTTCTGCATTAAAAGCAAGTTCAGAACATTTTGTGCTACTAGCAATGTGAGCTGATTTAGCATAATCAGCACTAAACTTCTCTTCCCCTGCAGCTCTCAGCTCCTTGTAAAATCTACGCAATACTCAACTACATCTCAACTTCGCAGCACAAGAAGTCTGGAAAAAGCCAAATTTATTGGGGTGGGTCAAAAGGGCAAAAAACAGGAACACATTAAACATTGCTTGTATAATATTGGAAAGATGGTACAATAAAATGCTGTGTTACCATCATACATTTTACTGCCAAGGTCACTGTGCAAAATAGTCAGAACAACATACCACTATGCCAAATCACCTGCTTTGTGAAAGAGAGGAAGACTGAAACTTAAATGGCTATCATTTAAAGAATTCAGTTCTCACCATAGCTGTCAACCTCTTAGCACAAAACACCTGGACAAACCCAGTAATGAGGGAATACAGCCCTCAAACATATTCAGTGAATTCAGTTCTTGCCATAGCTGTCAACCTTAGCACAAAAAACCTGGACAAAGCCAATAACAGGGTATTGCAGTCCCAAAAATAAGGACAAATTTCAAATAGTCATAAACTTAAAAATATTGCTATAAAAAAGGTTGTGTTAGTATATATGTATTGCTAGAACAAAAAGTTGTTTTACTATGTCACAAACACAGGGATAAGATGCAGACTCCACACAGAAGGCACCCCAGCCAAGAATCAAACCAGAAAACCTATAGCTGTGAGGCAACAATACTGCCACTGCACCATCAAATATGTAAGGAAGTAAACATTCAGAAACCTGAAGTCTGAAATTTAAATGCCTGTCAATTTGTTAATCAGGACAGTCTGACTTGGAACAACAAAAAAACAATTTTCAGCAGAGGCCCAGGAAAAATAATGCAGACATGTCTTTGTATAACATGGGAGGACACAAAAGCAAACCCACACAAACACATGGAGAAGATACTGACCCCCCCCCACAAAGAAGGCACCCCAGCCAAGAACCAAACCCAAGAACCTATAGCTGTGAGGCATCAATGCTACGTTGCTACCACTGCACCATCAAATTTCAAGCATTGCAATATTTAAAAAACACATATATGATACATATATTGATCAGATCAAATATGAGGCAAAAATCTGCAATTTTTTTTTAAATGGTGGTGGATAGGGAATTCAGGTCTTTAACACCTGCATACAAGGTACAGGGTTCAAGCCTGAGTATCCCCTACCACACCATCATGAGTAATCACCAGTACATCCCACCTGGGGCATTTTCACACACACACACACACACACACACACACACACACACACACACTTCATATTACTCACCAACCCTCGGTTCTCCTAACTAATGTCCTTGGCCCGCTCGTACATCCAAATGTAATGCTTGCATCCACGACCCGATCCAACCTTGCAGGTGAAGCTGCTTCAATCTCCCGCTCGTGTACATAACGTTTGAAAATGGCCGGAAATACATGCGCAGTGAGCTGCTGACGTCATCGTGCAGAAAAGCGTGAAAACGTGAAGCTTTAAAAAGCTACCCCCTTCTAAATAATTTGTACTGAAATCAGTACAGTGCGTATGCCTCCCGACGTCCCTGGACAATAGTCTTTCCTTTGATAATCACATTGCCACAGTACTCAGGAAATCATTCTATGTGGCACACCTCATCACAAAAGGTTTTTCATCCAGGAAAAAAGAGGTCATTGTTCCCCTCTACTCGTCACTCATTAGACCCATTATAGAGTACAATGCCTCTTTTGGTATGTACCTCACAAGACATCTACAACAACTGGAAAGGCCGCAGAAATACCTCACAAAGAGCATTACCAGCCTCAAACAGATGCCCTATGCAGACCGTCTCAAAAAAAACTCCAGCTTTACTCCGTCACATATCACCTACTCAGAGGCGATCTCTGCCTAACATACAAAGCTATGTCAAACCCAGAGCTGTTGGACATGCTCCACTTAAAGAAATCCCAATCCCTCCAAGCTACACACTCTAGGGACCTAAACATTGTCACCACAATAAACAGAACATGCTGGAGGGATAGATTCCGGTCCCAAAGACTTCCCAAACTCTGGAACAAACTACCTATCTATATCAAACAAAGCTCCTCATTAGCACTCTTCAAGAAAAATCTTGATGATTGGATGGGAAATAGGAAATTCACCCCGGGGATCGCTTTTGTGGCTCTTCTCGACAGGGACACAGGTAAATAATTTTCTTGGGTGGTAAAAGCCAGGGTACCTTTTTGGCTAGTCTTATATAGGCCCCAGGGCCAATAGCCTAGTACCTAGCTATGAACCTATGAAAACAACAAGAGCTTCCGAAGGAATATACCACATTTGTTTCATTCATGGTAATTAAAACTTTCAATTACCTAATAATTTTATAAACAATGTTGAAATTCAGTATAGTACTCTTCTGCCTTTGCCGTGGACAAATAATACACATTCTGCATCCATCCCTATAAAGCAGGAAATCACTGAGTGTATCCTCTATCTTCACTGAATTTTACCCTTTACATAGAACCTCTCTTTATCATAATTCAGAAAAATAAATCACTAAAGCACAGTAAAAATTGTATCATTTTCTGATAGTCTGATATTCTTTCATCACTGACCAGTTAACACAAGTTTCAAACTATAAGTTAAACTGGGCCAAGTCATTTTTGCAACAAATGGCAATTATCCACATATTAATACAGGAGACTTTCCCAGCAAGATAAAAATCTAACCTCAAATTTCTGACATTAACATTTTCTCAGACTGTACCTCACGTGAATGAAAGCAATGCTAAGAAGGCCTTTGGAGATATTTCCTACATTATTCTGGTGAAGAATCGTTTCATTATTTTTCAAAAATCATCTTAAAAGTGAATATTGTCTGTAAACTTTTTTTTTAATTTGAATCTCCTCTCTGTTCAGTTCCTAAATTATGTTTTACATCTTTGCATAGTGAGTTATTCCATTTTTCACTTTTAATATTTTCACAAAAAAAATCAGACGGGTTTAAAATCTCTAACTTTTATTTAAATGTCAAAATGTTTAAATGTTGTAAGTCTTTGAATATATCAGCATATCAATTCATTTTTTGTCCTTTTGATCAAAGCTAAATTTGGGAAACTCATTTTCCCTTCCTGTTGTCAAGAGTGTGTCCACTTTCAGAGTTTAATTGCCCTTCCTAATTAAGTTACTCATATATTTTCAGCTTGTTGTAGACAACTTAAAACACCTTTGCCCTGCTGAAACTACTGTGGGTCCCAGACTCATCTTCATCTACTTTTCAGCCTCTAGTTTGTATATTGAAAAGAGCTATGATTTGGTCATGTTTCAGTCCTAAATAATATACGTTAACTTTCCAAAATATCCTCTCTCAAGTTTTAAAATTACAGTTATGTGACTTAATACTTTAATTTGCAAGTCATCCTCATAAAATTTTTAAACTATAAAATGTTTACATTCAAACCATCATAAAATATATATTTTAAACTGTACCAGATAAAAGGGCTATTCTTTCATTTATCAGCTCAAATGGACTGCAAAAATCTAAGAAGAAAAAGGATTTATTTTATTCATTTCACCAAATGTCTTTTTACATAGTTTATGCTACTTCATAACAACAAAAGTCATGTACTCACTATAACAATGCATCTGTTTTGTCTCTTTTCATCCTTCCTTACCTGATGGGTTTTATTTCCAACCTTGGATCCAACTTCATCATCTTCATTAGACTTTGGGTCGGTAGCCCAGGCTCCTCCCCTTACCCATAATCCTCTTCATACCCCAGGTTACCTCAGATAGAGTTTGCCCTCTGGTCAGCTTGCTCAATTTGGCCTTTGAAAAGGAGATGAAGAATCAGCCTGGTATTCTGAAATCTTTAGTTTTGTGGAGATAGAATCTAAGCTGTCTGTGTACATTCAACAGGTGCAGCATGTATTCTCCATTGTTGGAAAACATATAAAAGAAAACAGGGAGACTGATGGACTGGTTAATAGCTGTCTCTGATGCCACCTTATGTAAGAAAGAAGGAATAGTCTGAAGGGACACCCTATCTTATGATACGGCAGCTGGGAAGAGAGTGTCTGGAGTTCTGATACTCATGCAGCTGATATAATTGCAACCAGAAAAAAGTTTTTCCAAGACAAAAATTATAACCCCACCTTAACAGAGGGCTTAAAGGGGGAACTGTGTCAAAGCCTGAAGAAGTACTGTTAAGTCTTATGGAGGAATAGGGTCCTTAATAGGTGGTCAAAGTAAAAATGTACCTTTGAGAAAGGCCTTACATAACCTCAGTTATGCACAAGGAAGAATGGTTTTCACCTATGTGAAAACTAGAAATAGCAGCAGTTGAAACTTAATTGTGAATAATTAGCTCAACTATTGAAAATAGAGGCAAGAAAGCCAAGGATAACTGGAATAGGTGCTGAAAATGGATCTACTTGTCTCTGGAGAGCCCAGATGGAAAATCTCTTCCATTTGCTCTTATAAATCTTTCTATTAGAATCTTTCTGGGAGGATGTAAGCATATGTACTTGGAAATAAGGGGAGAACCGAATAGGTCACAGTGTGGTTTGCCCCACTGGCAACATATCTTTTCTGACACTAATGGGTTATGAGACCACTCATGAGGGAGTAAGATTGACCTGCTCAGTTTGCCTGCCAGCATGTTGGACTTCTCTGGGATATGCATTGGCAGAAGAAAGTGGCTGAAAGAGTTCACCCATTGCCACACTCTTAGTGCTTCTCAACACAAGGGGTAGGATTTGGTTTCCCTCTGTTTGTTGATGTACCAGATCACCAACATGTTGTCAGATGGAACATCCTGGAGGGAGAACATCTTGAAATGCCTGCAAACCTAACAGGTCTGCTTTCATTTCTGGGATAATGATGTGAAGATTTACCTCCAGCTGAGACCACATGTATTGAACCATCTTTCTGAAGTAATGCCCCCCCCCTCTAGTTGGGAAGCATCTGTAGTCATTGTGGCCTTAGGTACAGGAAGAATAAAAGGGCAGACCGGAGAAACCTCTTCTCCGTGGATCCACTAAGCTATGTGTTCCATGCAAATCCTTGTAATCCAAATCGGTGCAGTTAGAATGTGACGCCCTACTGACCATTGCACTGCAGGCATACCTTGTAGTGCCCTCATGTGAAACCTGGCTAAAAGTATCAGAATTATGGAAGCTGTCATTGATCCAAGGAGCTGTAAGACTAACCTGGCTGGACAGGAAGGAAGAGAGAGAGAATGTGTGATGCTGGCTCTGTAGAGTGGTTAACCTTCTCTGTGGTAAAAGCTTGCAATCTGTACCACCATATCCAGAAGAGCACCAATGAATTGCAGGACTTGAGTGGGGGAGAGATGAGGCTTGGCATAGTTCACTGTAATGACTATTTGAAGACATAGTTGGAGCAAGTAGTTCCTAGCTTGAATTAGTAGAGGCTTAGTGGGAGCAGAGTGGAGCCAGTCATTGAGATAAAGAAACACCCACAATCCCAACAGTCTTAAGTGAGCTGTGACTACTACCATGCACCTGGTGAACAACCTGGAGGCTGTAGACAGAACACAGGGTAGGGCCCTGAACTGGTGGTAACTGGCTCACAGCCAGAAGCATAGGTACCTCCTGGAGCACCTGTCTATTTTGATGTGATAGCAGACATCCTGGAGATTTACAGAGCACTGCCAATAACCCTTGCACAACAACAGCAGAATGGACTGAACTGTGACCATCGAGAACTTTGAGTATTTGACAAACTGATTCAAACTGCTGAGATACAAAACTGATCGTAGGTCCCCATTTTTCTTTGGCACTAAAAAGCATCTCAAGCAAATTCAAAATCTTTGCTGTCTTGGGGACCACTTGGATGACTCTTTTTGCAGCACATTTTCTGTTTCTATGGCTGCCGCTTTCCTCTGACTAGGTGGATCAGGAATCCCTTTGGGCTGATTTAGAGGTTGAATGGAAAATGGTATGTAATAACCTTTGGATATTATACTTTGCTTCCAGATGTCCTTGATGATGGCTGTTCAGGCTTCTGGGTGCAGGGATAAGACCCCCGTAGCTTTGAGAGTGCAGCTGTCTGGCAATCTTTCAGGAGCACTGAAAGGACTTCTTGGAGAATAACCCTGAAGCCCTAGTGTTGCAGACCCACTCTGCCACATGGCAACATCTCCCATTAGTGTTCCCCACTCTGCCACAGGGGATATGTCTCAGTAGGAGTCCTGGGAAGATGCTTGTGCCTTGCAGAGCCACATCTTTCTGCCTCCTCTCTGGTTCCATGAAAAAGTCCTCTAAGGGGTAGAAAAACATATTTGTAAAGCAGATAATTCTTCTCATCCTGTTCAATCCTGGAGAAAGTTTCCTTTATCGTACGTGAAACAAGATGGATCCATCAAAGGAATAACAGATGAATGATGTCTTGAAGAACTCCGCAAAATTAGGAAGACTAATCCAAGCATGCTTTCTTAAGTAAATTCTTGAACCTGCAGCTCTTGAAGCTCCCTCTGAGGCATTAGAAATCAGCCCATGTGGAGGCTTTCAACACAGACTGAAGGGTGGTCAGTTGCAAAGAAACCATCTTCTTGTCCTATGCAGATATGGACCCTGAGAGAGCATTAGAAAAGTTCTTCATAAGGTCTCTCTAAAATCTCGTAATGTGTGCCAAGTAGTTCAGTGATCTGAAGGTGAGGGATGCTGATGCATAAACATGCTTTACAAATCCATCCAATGCCCAGGACTCCCTGTTTGGGGGATGGACAGAACAACTTTGTCCTTTCTGAATGGTCACTGTTACCACCATTGCATTCACTGGGGACCCTTGCTGCAATGTGCCTGAGCCTTTGGCCAAATGGGATGCTTATCCAGCATCTTGAGGATAGGATCTCTGACATCCAGATCCTACCAAGCCCAGTGGAAAATGAGGTCCACCATCTCACCCACTGGGGGCCTACCCAGGATGTAGCTGAGCTGGCTCTAAAAGCTTCAAGAAACACTGACTCCTTGGGGGGAGTCAGAAGACCAGCCACTTTTCTATCTCAAAAACTCAAGGATTTCACTGAAAGAAACATTTTCAAGGGGGTAATCTGCGGGACCACTACCCTTCATCAAATTCAGTGTCTTCCATCAAAGATTCCTGCAGGGAATCTAAGTGCCACATTTTGTATTACACTTTGAGAGGACTTTCTGGTGGGACGCTGCAGGGAGGACTCGGAGGTGTGCGCATAGTCCTGGATGGGGACTGTCTCTTAACTTGACTGGGCCAGCTGTCCTAATGAAACAGGATGAAAAGACAGTGTCAGAAAAATAGACAGATGTAGAGGAGGCAGACCTGAGTGGGCAAGGATGTCTAGTCCACAGAGGTGGAAAACACTGTCTCCACAACCTGAAAGGCAGAGTTCATAGGGGTACCAAGAACTGATCTAGTAGGATCCAAAGCCACCTGTCCAAGACAGCTCAGAACATCCCCACAATCCTGCTTCAATACAGACGTCACAGCTGAGATGTCCATCATCAAGGTTTCGAGGGGAAGGAATGGCTCTGAAAACATCTGAGTCAAACCATCCCTCCTGATCCAGCACCGATTCTATGACTCCAAGAACCCTCTGACTCTGAATGAGCCAGAGCTGACTGGATCAGAGAAGATATTGAAATCAACAAAGGCTAGACCTTAGGATATGACACAGGCAAATTTGGAATTCTCAGGTCTGAAGACCTGTCAGGGTCCTAGCTGACCTGAAGGATGAAGAGGTTGAGGGTGGTCTGTAAGTCCATCTAGGCATCTCCTGTAAGAATGGTGAATGGAGCCTTGAAGAAATATGCACTAGAGAGAATCAATGTGACATATGGAGTGGACATTTTGATTTGGATCAAGTCAGATTTGAGGAAGCAGTGAGATCTGAGGATTTTGCAATCTTTTCAGGTGGTGCTGAGCCCAAAGCAGAAGAAGGAGAGCAAATGGGAGAATGCTTCCTCAAATCCTTTGCCTTACCATCAGAAACCACCTTGGTTTTCTCCAGTGGTTTCTTGGGGAGGAGGGAGCTCCAAAAGATGAAGTGGAAGATGGAAGCAGGCTTTTCAACACTAGCTTCTTCTGTGCTTTACCAGCACTCAGTGATTAAATCCAGCACAAATCTCACATTCAATGTTAAGGAGCCCTGCTCCCAGGCACTACATACACTCAGGGTGGGCAGCTAAATTTGGAATCCTTTGTCCACAAGATGAGCATTTTTTTAAAACCAATTGATTTGCCAGACATCTTGAACCAACTACCAGCAGCAACAACAGTAACAACTGCAGTAACAGTAAACAAAGAGAGAAAAGCATGGAAGACAAGAAAGAAAAGACTACCAATGATAGCAAAAGCAGAAATACCAACAATGGTAACAAACTAGGTGTACCTCACAACCCAGAAGCGACTGAAGAAGTAAGGTCAAGCCAAAACACTAAAATAACAGAAAACAAGAGGCCTGTAGAATACAATAAGACCCAGATCAAAAACTCCACTCTTACAATATATCTTTATATATATATATATATATATATATATATATATATATATATATGTTGTATCTTTCGGCTTTTCCTGGTTAGGAGTCGCCACAGTAGAACTCCGGTCCGCTAATGATTGGCAGCAGATTTTTACGTACCGAGTTGCCAGCCCTGACGTACAACCTTCAATGAAGGTATGCCCATTCACGCATGTCTCCACACAGAAGATGCTTTAGCTGAGAATCGAACGGGACAACATCTTGCTGTGAGGCGTCAACGCTACCGCAGCACCACCACCGCAGTTTTATATATATATATATATATATATATATATATATATATATATATATATATATATATATATATATACACAGACACACATATATATAATATATATATATATATAGGCTTACTATCAAAAGTATGAAAGGCAATTTACCATCATTCAGATGGTCGAGGATGAATGTGCAAAATTTGAAAATCTCAACTTGAAATCATGTCACTTCTGGAATGTCGAGATGCAGCTTGCATTCATCATTGTGAGCACTGCTGTTTACAATGGATTGCACTACAGTAGGGATCGGGAAAACTACCCTTTTCCTCACTGTAGTGCAATCTCGGAGTTGGAATATATAATTAGTGGGGGGGGGTGCAGGGGGGCAACATGTGCAGGACATCTTCGGACATAATGTCAATAATGTTGAAGTCGACATTATTGATATTGCTGCATTCAATGGTATGAGGACTCGCTGGATGCCTGTTTTGCTCATTTGGTTCAGGTAAGTAATAACTTGATGAGGAGATTTTCACACTTTTGATAGTAAACCATATATTTACTGTATATTTAGCTATACACCTACAAGGAAACAAGGAACTAGAAAACAGTTACCCACTAAAGGGAAAAAGGAAAAACAATGACTTACCTAATCCAAAAACCACTCAAGCTATAGGTGACCATGTCCAAATGCTGAATCAGCAAACATGATCTGTAATCTGAGGTAATACATACCAAGGAAAGAATTAAGGGTAAGGGGAGGAGCTTAAGCTACATAGCCAAAGTCTATTAAAAGGCAGAAGCTGAATTGTAGGTCGCATCCAAAACCTATCAGTTAAGAAATGGACGAAAAAGATGTCAGATCTTATTATACTCAAGGAAATTTTTCTTGTTTTTTCCAACCAACAATGGCTTTGTAAACACTATCCAAAATGTATTTTGCCATTACAGATGGATCTTTTATGTGTGTGAGTATATTACTGAAAATCTTAACTTTAGTTTTTATGTCGTTACACCACTAAGTTGTCACAACTTTTAAACGAGGATCATACTGATGTTCCCTAATTAGAGCCTAGCTCTATAATTTGGATATGCTCATATTTAGTAAAATGCATACGTCTCATCATCTTACAGCAAGAAATCTAGAAAAAGTCATAAATAATGGGATGTCAAATGCCAAAAATAGGGACAATTTTTAAATATTGCTCTTACAAACTTAGAAATTAGATAGAATAACAGGTTTTGAATTAGCATGGATTTTCTAATAGGGATGAAGTGTGAAACTCAAATTTCTGTCATTATTTTCTGACTTAAATCTTCAATGATTTGTCAGTGATTTGATAGAAAAACCACAATTTTGTGAAAATGGAGTGAAAATATGAGGCAAAATCTGGACATTCTCCAAAAATCTGTACAGTTGAGAGGTATGGTAAAATGTTATATATTTACTATGTAAACTTCTTTTCATGATATGAAGTTTAATCATTTTAAATGCAATCTAAACATTTTAAAAATATTTAAGCTATGTACATTTTAAAAGGCTATTTGTTGTCTGGAAAAATACATGGAAAGCTATCTTAGAGAGCTTTTATTAACTTTTAAAAAGATTAATCTGTACAACTATTTTGCTTTTACTTCCCTTTCTAGGAAGTGCTTTGTTTTTGATGCCTGCATATTCATGTGCTCTTTTATATGTGCTACAAAAATTGTTACTTAAAAAAAAGACAAAGATCAAGGGAAGTGACTCGCAGAGTACCACAGGGGGTCAGTTATGGAAATGGTACTATTCAGTGTGTTAATTTCAGACATATTTGACAAAAAAATGCAAAACAGAATTCAGCCTCTTCATTAGTGACACACAGTTAGGTATAGCAGTGGGATGAAAAATGCAAGCATTAAAGGAAAGATTTGCAAAGGATTCCCAAGTGAGCAGAAAAAGGATAGTTGAGATTCAATGTAAAGAAATACAAAGTATAATACTTAAGTCATTGCAGCCCTTGTGTGAAGAATCAGCTAGGGGTAGGGGACTCAGGGCAAAAGAGCATGAAAAAGGTGGTATGTATTACACCTAGATTCCTACAACACAGCAACAGAGAAATAAGGTTGTGATAGCAGCAAACAGAATACTGGAGTGTATCATTAGTGGAAAGAAATAATGCTTCCATTCTATGAAGCCTTGGTCAGGCTACACCATAAGCATAGTAGAAAGTTCTGCTGAACTTTCAAGGAAAGGAACATCAGGCTACTGGAAGGAGCCCAGAGGAAAGTCATCAAAAGGGTGTGTGGCATGGAAGGGAAAAGTGATGACAAGAAACTAGAGTAGATAGGATTGCTCAGCACTGATCATAAAGGACACCATGAACATGATATAAGTATGCAGCATCATTTCTGGGAGATGTGAATAGGTCAACCTGACTAGGAAGGATGGCCAGTAGGAGAAGGAGGCACAGGCTGATAATTACAGTACCCAAGTACTCATTGGATATAAAAAGTACTTATTCATGGAGACAGCTATGGACCTATGAAATGGGCTTCCAGAATGAGAGATGGAAAGAGGATACACAAAGATATACAATCGGAATTAGAACAGCAAGAAAAGAAGGCAAAAAAGAGGGAGGAATGGAGAGGAAGTAGGACATTATATTCACCAAAAAATGGATTAGATAGTCTAACAATCTCCTTTAGCTACCAGACAACTGTACTGCAATGCAACATGGAAACATTAGTGGAAAATGAGGCTTCCAATCTAAAACAGTTTATGTTTTTAAAAGCTGCGGGTGCAGAAATTAACTTACTTAAGAGTTGCGGTAGTTATACCCTGGGTTAGGTTATATTAAGGGAATGCAGGTAGCAAAGCTCCCATGTAGGGGCACAGTGATCAACACTCTGTTTATTTCATTTATTCTGCTATTTCCATAACCGCTGACATTGCAAAAAAATGCTGATTTTTTTCCAGCTGTAACAGTCTCAGATGATGGAAGCAGTTTGGATTACACAATGCTTCCTGCAAGCTTATCTTTATAAAACTGGTTCTCTGGCACTCATCTTTTTAAAAGGCACTATGCTCCATAAAAATAGTTTATAAGTATGATCCCTAAATGTTTATTTATAATCAGCATAAGTTTAATATCAAACATAATATACAACAATAAATTATATGAACTAGCTCAAACCATTAACTGTAAACATTGAGTAAAAAATTTACATAAACCTTTTGTAAATAAATTAAGCATTGTATAATGATGTCTACAAATAACTTTATGACTGATTCAATATTACTTCACCACAGTTTGATTTTAGCAGCCATTGCACATATTAGCTGACTACATCTTTAAAAACATAAAATCATTCCACTCAGACTGTTTAATACTCTCTCAGGCGGTCATAATACCCTCGCTTTTCTTTGTCCTGCCAGCTGTTTATTGACACAATAAAAAGTACATCAGTGAAAGCTTAACTGCTGCATTTGGGAGAAACTGTCAGGAAATTCATTACTTGTAGTGGGGATGACTAAACTGACAGATTTGCCAAGTTATGTCAACCATCATTAGATATTTCCCTTACCTTAGAGGATTTACATATGCTACTATAATAGTTTAGCAGCGTATTATTTCTGACATATGTGAAACTATGTATAATGTATGCTGACTGTTATGTTTTATATTTATATTAGCTGCACTGAACAGCTGGTGAATGCAGCTGAGTAGACGGGGTGGCCCACAAATGAGAGGTGTGCTGATAGTCAAACAGGGTTACTGTGCACGTATATGGTCAAACTCTACTAATCCCAGTTTGGCCATGCTCAGCTAACATCTCTTTGTGTGTTAAGGTTAACAATCCCCCTATTTTCCCATTTTACAAGGTGAAGGGGTGTCACATCAGTATCAGACAATGTGACCACATTACCTATAGCCAATGTGTACACTTCCAAGTTGCTAGTCACTCTGTGTATCATCCTTTAAATGTATACACCAAGTAGTACTGTGAGTATAGCAGGTGCAGTGACACAAACAGCCAGCAAAGTTTGTTTGTGTCTTTCGGCTTTTCCCGGTTAGGGGTCGCCACAGTGGAACTCTGATCCGCTAATGATTGGTAGTTGATTTTTACGTGCCGAGTTACCAGCCCTGACACACAACCTTCAACGAAGGTACGCCCATTCATGCATGTCTCCACGCAGAAGACGCTCTAGCTGAGAATCGAACCGGACAGCGTCTTACTGTGAGGCGACAACGCTACCGCAGCACCACCACTGCGGGATCTGTTGAAATAAAAATGTTGACACATATTGCACAAGCTCCGAAGATTACTTCAGAGAAGGCTAATCCAACAAGTATTTTTGCAGGGGGCAAGCTCCATTGCAACCCACATCTCCACTGCTAATTATATATACTAACTCTAAGATCACTTAAATCCTGGAGAAAGGGAATATTCCCCCACCCAGGGATTATTGATCTTGTGCAAATGTTGATTCATACCTCTCATCCTCTTAGTGCATGAAATCTGGACAAAGCCTAAAATAATGTGGAGACAAAGAACCAAAAATAGGGACAAATTGTAAATATTGCTCTTATAAACTTAGAAAGTTGCTAGCATAACAGGATTTGTGTAATGCATTTTCTGAAGGATAAGCAGTCTGAAACACAAATGTATGTTATTACTTGGTGACTTCAATCCTCAGTGATTTGTCAAAAAACCACAAATTTTATAAGGAACAGACCAAAAATAGGAGGCAAAATCTAGACATTCTGCAAAAATCAGGAGAGTTGAGAAGTATGTGTTGATTATCTGTATCTGTCAACCAAATAAATGTTGACCAATCATATCTCGACCTAGCACCCAATCAGCATATATATTTGTGTGCCTTTTTCACAGACTACTAAATTGTTGCACAATATCAATTTTTCAGATGTTTACAAAAACAGTTGAAGTCTGCTAATGTTAATATATAAATAGGTATTTGTAAAGAATTGACAAATCTGCCTAGGTTTCCCAATGTTGTCAACAGGAAGCCAAGAATGGTGAGGCAGAGCTCATTTTGAAGAAAGGAAAAAGAAGAACGGAGTTGGGTGGAGAGTACATATTTCTAAAAAATGTTAAAAAAACAGAAGGAATTATTTGCAAGTTACACAGCTGCACATAACTGACAACACTGATAATTTTTAACAGGAAACAAAAAAACAAAAAAAAAATAAAACTAAAAGAACAGGACTGAGGAATGAAGAGTAGGAAAAACTATTTTAAACCCAGATCAAAAACCAGATAGTGGAAAGTGGGACACAGTACATTGGAAGGAAGTTAGCTAAGAACATGGAGTCAAAGAATAAATAGAAATGTGGATGAGTTAATTATCACACTCCTTATAAGAAACACACCAGTACTAAATGGAAAACAAATATAACAGGAAAAAACAACTTTTGTTGGACATTTTTGGGTTAAGGTAGAAACTTAAGAAATACTTTGGAAAAATATATGGTGGCAGCATCAGACATTAAACTAGGAGAATAAGATGGCTTTCCAAAAAGTTTGCAATCACTCTAATATACATTGTTAATTTTACACATAAGGATGTGGAAATAAAGATTTGTATTAAGAGAAGTAATTTAAACTTTCAGACAGTAGAAATTAGCAGCTTTTTTGGAAACCCTGTAATAATTAAAAAGTACTTACAGGCTTTGCATTTGTTTACCAATTCCTCAACTAAACCAGTGACAAACAGAATTACAGCTTATTTTGTGAACAAGACAGTGGAAACAGATATGGAAAAGGCATGGTCACAGCAGAGGTACAAGATTTTTTTTAACTGTAACATACCACAAATAAATCTGAAAAAAAAAAACAAGAACCACACAGGAAACTCAAAATAACAAAACCGGTACAGCATGTAGAAATGGCCTCAACCATAATACAATAAATACAGGTTTATTGAGACTCTACTAAGCATTTTCATCATGTTTATTTCAAAGACTTCTTCAGAATCAGATAAATCTGAGACTACAGATGGGGCAATAGAATATTAATGCTAATAGTGAGAGGAAGAATAATTCAGTTTCTGCCAAGCAGTGCTCTTTTAGGCTCTCTGATGTACAATTAGATGGCAGTGTGTCTTTGAAAGTTCATCCTGGTTCTGAGTGTTTGCACTGTCCCTTCTGCATAGCTTATTTCTAGACATTTTCTGCACTTGATGAGGTAAGGGAATATTCTGAGCAGTGCATATATGCATCTCTAGTACTTTTAAAAATTATCCAACCTTAGAAATACCAGACATATGACTTAGTAACTGTGTAAACAATCTCAAGACTTGAACATTTTACTATACTTTACTCAAAGAAGCACCGGCTAAGCACTTTCATCTGTAACTCATAGGACTTCATCAGGACCAGTAAAAACATTCATAATTGGTGCTTATACAAAAACTGAACCAATCACATGACTTTGTAACTAAGAGATAAGTACTTTACAAAATAACTTAATCTAATAAATACCATAAATTAAGTGAATACCTTTCAACATATTTAAGAAGTTAAAAATGAATAAATAGCTAATAAACACCATTTAAAGTATTAAAAATCTACTCTTTGATTCACTCATAATAGAAATGCTTTCATTTAAACCAGGGAGGTTAAGTGCCATCTGCTCTTAATTACCACATTAACTCTGTGTTCCAAACTGTTCTTACAACCCCCACCCAATTTGGTGAAATCTCACCTTTTCCAAAATTAAAAATGCAAAACATTTAAACAAAGAACATACTAATGATTGTCAAGCCAAAGTGCTCTTACAATCTTGTTTAGTAATGCTATAAAATGTTGATATGTCCTCTGAACATACTAATGATTGTCAAGCCAAAGTGCTCTTACAATCTTGTTTAGTAATGCTATAAAATGTTGATATGTCCTCTTTTGTACAGTATTCTCAGTCTTGGCAATGTAAAACACAAGGCAAGTCTTTCAACATACCAAGTAGACTATTCTGTTGGTATTGTAATTAAACCTGCCCGTTTTTCTTCACCGATTACACTTGAAAATAATTTATGAATCCTCACTTAAGTTTATAAAAAGACATTGTTTACACATGCCACAATTTTTGGTCCCATATTATAAACTGGCACCCAAACTTATAACAGGTCTTTCCAAAATGTTTTTGATATTGGCTTTCTCTTTGAAAACAAAACTGGGTTTCTCCCCACAAAAAAAATCATAGCATTGTAAAACTGTCAACACTTCCCAGTTTTTCTTTGTATTATTTCTAATAACATGATTATCTACATCATGAAATAATTAGCTTGCTCATATATTGTGGTCCCAGACTCTTTTCTATTAATATTTTATTGCATTGGGCAGCTAAATTGGTCTAGCTTTTATTTTATGGTCCGCCTGTATTTCAGAGAGCTAAGATATCTCTTATAAGAATCTTTGGGTACCCCCTTTCCAACAACATATTCAACAATTTATGTGTCTCACTAATAAATCACTCATCATCAGAGGTTAGTCTAGAAATTCTTATAATCTGGCTTTTACAAGTCCCGATTTTTGGTGGGTAGGGTAACAGCTCATAAAATGTAAAAACAAGAATTGCACAATGTAGGTTTTCTGTAAATGGTTGTCAAGGTGTCCCCCTTCTCACCCTTAAAAACAGTGACATGTTGACTTTTTCAATATGATACTTAAAGTCTAATAATTCAGTTGACTGCTCCAACAGTGTCACAAATTCTGTTCAATGTTGCCGCTCCATATGATAAATACATCATCCAAACAATGGCAATAAGCTACATAATATTTATACAAATTAATTTTAAAAATAATTTCCTTCTTCCACCACCACAGGACTGCATTGGTGAACACTGTGATGCATGCCACCCCCATGGCTATACCCTTTACCTGCCTAAATTGTTCCCTCAAAATAAACAAAATCAAATCCAGTAACTCAAAAATAAGTCTGACTTCTTTATTACTAAGTGTACTAAAGGTAAGAACAACCTTATGAAACCAATCAAGTCCAGACTAGTGGGAGATAACTGAAAATTAATTCTTTACATCCACTGTATCAAATAAAAGTCTCTCTCCTAACTTCAACTTTTCTAAGTTGATTCACAAAATCCCTGAAATCTTTTAAGACATACTTGGACCAATAAAAGATGTTTTGAAGTTTAGCATCAATGTACTTAGCTAATGGCTCAGTCTTTGATTCCAGAGCAGAAACAATTGGTCTTAAAGGGAGATTTTGTAAGTCAGAATGTAAATTAGGTATACCAAAGATTTTTTGAATAATAGAATGTACTACTTTTAAATAATCATACAATATTGAAGTAATAATGTTATGCAACAAAACATAATCTAGGAAAAAAATCAATTCTGTGATATATAACAAAACTTTATTTTCAGGAAACTAGCTGGATTGTATCACAATACATGAATAAGACCATAATTTTACCTAAATAATCAACTGTTTCCATTGCCACCAGTCCCCTCCCTTGTCTGGTGTCATAAATCTCAACTTTTCATGAGAAAAAATGTCCTGCAATATCTCTATCATAGGTCAAGGTAAATATTTTTTTTTTAAAATCCCACGTTAAAAGCTTTGCTCAAGTCCTTTTCACACAATCTTTCAAAAATGTGGACAACTGGATGTTTTAGTGGATTAAAAGTACTTATACACTTAAAGTCACTTTCATGTTGAAATATTTTCAACTGTCCAGAAAAAAAAACACCCTCAGATTTAATTTCCTCATGAATAACTTTAAATCTAATAAAGTTGATGCAATATTGGCGCAACCAGCCTGGACAAATATAAATCCGTTGATAAATAAACTATTATGTACTGGAGTAATGTCAATGTCCATAAATGTAAAAATAGTGTAATCTATTTATTTAGTTAGTTAGTTTTTATATATATGTGTGTGTGTGTGTGTGTGTGTGTGTGTGTGTGTGTGTGTGTGTGTGTGTGTGTGTGTTGATTGATTATTTATTGACATTTTATTATCTATCATAAAAAGAATTTGTCTCTTAAAATGTGTTCTGTGTTTCTCTTAGAAATAATTTGTATTTGTATGCATTTGCCAATCTCAAACTGTACATTTCTTTACTCTACTGTCACTCGCTTATATAATATTTTTTTTTCAAATTTATGTTACCATTTATGTTTTGTTTCTGTTTATGTATTATTTCTATCGCTTATATTGTTTATAGCATACTGTTCTGGAGCTTTTCTCCTCGGGCCACCGCTGAAAATGGGCAACCTGCCCAGTCGGACTTTCCCAGTAAACAAATGTAAAATAAATAAAAATAAATAATTATCAGGAAAGTCCAACTGAGTAGGTGCCCATTTTCAGCAGAGGCCCAGGGAGAAAAGCTTCAAAGTATTACAAAAACATTTTAAGAAAAAATATACAGTTTAAACAAAGCAAATAAGACATGGTGCAAAAACATCGTTTAAGAATAGATACAACTTATATGACAATGATTTAATATTTAGATATATTTAATCCAGTTAAGAGAAACTAAAGGTAAGTTAGTACAATATAAACAAGAACTGCAATATGAAGTGGGAGAAAAAAATGGGGTTATAGCATATTTACATAGAGAGTCAGGGAAGAGAAATTGAAGTCAAGAAGTAAGTCCAGAAGGGGGAGTAAAGAGGTGTAAGGTATGAAGAGGGTTTTTTTTTTTTCATATTTAGGGATATAGTTAATCCTGTGGTTGAACAAGAACAGATTCAGAATGAGTCAGTCTTTCAGAATGATTTTTAATGATTGGAGGGACAATATGCCTTATGGATACAGATAAGGAGTCCCAGGACTTAGCAACATGGTATGAATATAGCCCATGCCCAGCAGATTTGATAGGTTTATGGACAGAGAGGAGTTTTTGGTCATTGGTTGTAATGCGTGGGAACATAATTGTGTAGAACTGTGCATTTTTTTTTAAAAAAGAAGAGATTATAACAGTACCCGTTGGTATGTTGATGGAAAGTTTAGGTATTCTAATAAATGAACTGATTGAATTATTTGATAATACTGGCCTGGAAAGCAGTTATGTCATCCTTGTGTGACATAATCAGGTCAAGTGATGTGACTAAAATGGCATCAGCAACAGGTAGCACACTCGCCTTTGGTGAAGAAGGCTGTGGATTCTAGTCCCACACCAGGTAGCAGCAGTATAAGGGGGTGCTTCACTCCAGAGTGTGTGGTCCTTTGGACAAGACATTAAATTGAGACTCCATCTGCTTGATTTGGCAGTAGCTCAGGTGGATGTGTAAAATCTCACAGCACCTAGGGAAAACAGTAGTGTGTCCTTTAATTAACACAACATTAACAAAACATTTACATGGTTACAAAATATGCATATTTGCAGGTGCATATCTACACATTCCTATATAGCATCTTCCTTATTATTCTTCCATAACTGTTACCCACTCATTCTTCTACAACCATAATCTAATTTTTTGCAATATATCAACCAACATTCATTTCCCCATTAAACAAAATTTCATTCAAGCTTTTGTTACAAATAACCCATATTATATGTTCAATTCTTATCTCACCTTCTCATATATTTTTTCTTTTTGTTTTTATCATATCCATACATAATCATATTCATATCAATATTGTTTATGTCATTAATATTTTATTTGATGCTTACATTTTAAAAAATATGCTCTGTTATCTCTTCCTCCCTACAAAATAAACACACTCTTTCAACTTTCTTTTTATATAGCATATTTCTCTTGACTGGTAACTTACTTATTGCATTTCCATAGGAAATCCTAACACTCTACAATCTCAGTACTCCACTTTTTCCTTAGTTTCATAGCTTTTATCACTTCTTCTTGTAAAGTTTCCCATGGATTTACATAATATTGTTGCATTATATTATTATACAAATTCCTTCTGTTCTTCTCTATATTATCAATTTCATTTCCCATGCAAATATTTTTATTGATAATTTTTAATTTCTTCATTTACAAAATCTTTATCTCCTTTTCTTATTCTCATCATTTCCCAAAATGTTTTGTACTTATATTTAAACATTTCCACTATTAATTTCTTATCCTTTTCATTTACCCACCTGAATACTCTACAAGTTTAAAGAAGCAAAATAAACAACTGGCTTTAATAAACCTACATCTCCTTTCATCTTCTTTCATGTAAACCACACCTCTTTTCAATGAGTTTAATCTTGACCCCTTAATGAAAGAAAGCACTAAATACACAATTTATTTCTCATATTTTTCTGGAATCATATAAACATTTGACATATTTGATATTTATCCGATTAAAACACAATTCCCCAGATAAGCCATTTTTTGAATGTTAATATACAAGTCTTCCTCGTTAGACACATTTCTTTCATTTCTTTTATCAGACCCTCGCATTGCCTCATAACTGCATAATTTTTCCAAAATTACTTAATTTATAGAAAAATAAACCCCTCCAATTTTCACAACATCACTCAAAACATTACTTTCATCTTTATTCTAGGTCATTCCAATTTCCTTTAAACATCCATTAAGACAAACCAACACTTCCCTCGTCCCTATTTTATTCTTAGCAACCACAACTACATTACCTGAATATGTCAAAACTACTGGAATCACCACTTCCTTTTGTATCACATAACTAGCATCTTGCATCTTATACACTTCTTCACTATCACATTCATTACTAATGCAAACAATATCCCACTTGTGATAAATCCTTGTTTTATACTACAATTCATACATATTTCTTTATTCAGTCACCCATCCACTAACACTTTCATTCTATTATTTTGATATGCTGACATACACACCATTCTAACTCTATTACCTGTTCCATACGTTTCCATAACATCTTACAATGTACCATGTCTTACTTTATCAAATGCTTTCCTAATATCACTTATCATAAGTTTCACATTTTCCCTTGTACTTATAATATCATTCACAATTTCTTAAACCACCATTACTTATTCCTGGCATTCCTTCCCTGTTATACTATATATACTTTCTTCCATGATGTCCTTCATCCTGCCTTTCATTCTCCTCTGTATTATTCTCATAAAATATAATCTGTACTACATAATGTGGATAGGACTCCATTTTTTATTTCATTTTTTTTATCTTTATTCCATATAAGCTTTAATATCTTACTTCATAATTTCATAAGCAAACCATTCTTTTAAAAATTCATTTAAAACATTTACAAAACATTCTTTTTGTCAGTCCCTTAATTTCTTATACATTTCATACCCTATACCATCTGGACCTGATACTGAATCAACATTTCCTTTCCCAAGTACTCCATCCAATTCACTAACAGTAATTTCTTTTTCAAATTCTTGCTTAACTTGTTCTTGACTTTTTTATCCATTCTATCTTATTTTCTTTCTTTTTACTCTTATACATATTTTCTATATGCTGTACTACAAATCTCATAATTTGCTCTTCTGTTCTTTTTACCTCTCCTTTTACAGGTTTCATTTTCCTCATTATACTAATATCCTTTGTTGTTTTACCCAAATATACAAATACCTACTTCCTTCTCCCTTGAAAATAATATAGCTGCTTAAACAGTAATGTCTTATTTTTTTCTCAATTTCGTTAATATATTTATTTTTAAATATCATAAAGCTCTCTTGTATTCATCTCTTAATTCTCCAGTGCATTTCTATACAACTTTGCATACTTTGTGTTCTCTTCCTTTCTTCTATCATCCTGCCAATATACTACTTTTTTACATTTAATTCACTATTTAGATTTTCTTCTTCTTTCGGCTTTTTCCCGGTTAGGGGTCGCCACAGTGGATCACCTGTCCACTCATGATTGGCAGTGGAGTTTTATGGTGTTGAGTTGCCAGCCCGGTGCCCAACCTTCCACAGAAGCACACACACGCACACACTCGCACCTAGGGCCAATTTAGAGTGTCCAATCCATCTACAGCATGTCTTTGGGATGTGGGAGGAAACCCACGCGACCACAGGGAGAACATGCAGACTCCACACAGAAGGCACCCCAACTGAGGATCGAACCAGAGAACCTCTTGCTGTGAGACGGCAACGCTAACCGCTTCACCACAACGGCCACTCTCAATTCACTATTTAGACCAATCTTTTATAAAAGTCCTTCATGGTTACATGATCCCTCCGTAACTGTGATGCTTCCCACTCTCAGAACTCATCCCATAATATCTCATTTATTCATGTTATTCCTTTTCCTATTTTAATACACTCCCTTTCTTCCATACCTTCTATCTATCTTGTTAAATGATCTGAAAAAACTGTCTCAACTGTATCAACTGTTGCACCCAAACCTTCTGAAAGTACAAAATAATCAATGTCAGATCCAACTGCCCATCTTCTATAAGTCCACTGACTTTAATTACACACAACTATCTTACCACATTTTATCACTTCTTGTACATTTTTAACATCTTTCCATTTCTTTTCACATTTCCCCTTAAATCACAATTAGTCTTCTGCAGTAATAATTTTCACGTTAACCATATAATCTAATATTTGATGAAACAGATTCTCTCTTTCCTTGCCACTTGTATAGATATATAATGCTGTAATTCAATAAACATATTCACTCCACCTCATCCTTAATGCTACATTAATATTTTTATTGTTTTTTTACACAATACAGCTACCCCAAAACAACATTTACTTTTTAAATTCCATATTATTTGTCTACCTCACAATTTTTCTGTTTGCATTTATTCTTCATTTGTCACAAATCTGTCTCTATAAGAATAATATCTGCATCATATTTAACATATCACCCCAGTAATACAAGTCACATTACTGAAAGCACTCTAAAATTACTACTTTTCCTTTTTTTAAGTTTAAGGGAGGTATTTTAAATTTTTATTTTCTTATTTTTTTATTCTTTTCCCAACTGAATATTTTTCAGAGTTTATGTACAACTATTCCTTGATCCTAAGAATCGTTTTTTTTTCACTATCCTTCATTAACTGAAACTCATCTGAAATTACTCATTACATTTCTTTTTAATCTTTAGTGATGTACTTTTAAATCTTTTTTTCCTCGCCCTTAGGCTAGCACCTATCAAATTTATTTTTCTAACATCCTTTACACTCCCACTTTCAGAGTCTTCATTCTCAACACTCTCACTACAGTTACCTTCATCCTCCAGAAATATAACATTTTCATCTAAGTCATATTTTATTACTTCATCATTTTTCCTTAACACCCTTTTCCCTTTCCCTTACTTTATCATTACTTTCAAACATTACAATATATTCTATAGTATCCTACTTAACAATATATTACTTATTCTTTTTACAATCAAACCAAAAATGCCCTTCACATTTACATATTCTACATTCTGTTTTATACTTATTCATCATATGACCTTTACCTCCACATTGATTACATCTTATTTTTCTATACTCATTTATCAGATGAGTGAAATCTGCACAAAAAAAGTTTTGGCAGTTTCATATACCTAATTGTTCCTCTTTTACCATCTAAACACTTGCTAAATTCTTTATCACATATTTTTTCATATTTTATAATAACATCTACTTCCCACCCCCATTCCAAATACCCCTCTCATTTTTAACTTTCACAAAATCAGAAACTGAATAACACATACACAAAAATAGTTTTAACATCTTTTAACTCAATTTTATCAGTATGGAATTGAACAAACACTTTTCTTAACTGAGTCCCTTGCCTGGAAAATATAATTTCATTCCATTTGTAACAGTCCTTTTTTTCACAACTAAACAAAAATCTTTCCATTAAGTCTTCCGCTTCAAATGCTAAGTCACAAAATGCCTCTTTCCCCAAATTAATTAATGATCTAATGTCTTTTGCTTCAAAACCCAAAGGTAACACTGAATTTTCCAACATAGAATACCTGTCTATTATTGCTTCAATTTTCTTTTTATTATCTAAACAACAACCTCTTTTCTCTTTTTAATACAGTTTACAGTTCCTTTCGTTCTTTCAACTGCATCAACATATGATCCTCCAGATTACATCCCACCTGTAACCTTATGTCCATCCAACTCATAACTCATATCCTTTCTACTAAACTCACTGTCCATTCTTAAAGCCTTTTCCATCATATCCAACCATGAAATCTCAGACGATTCTTCAAGATCCCCTTTGTTCAATAAACCATCAGCCAAACCTCCAGAAGCAATTAAGTTACAACAATTTCTTCAAAATCCTGAAGTTTTAAGTCAGCTAGATGCTATTTATATTATCCACTTGATTTTTAACAGTTTTTTGTCCAGTTGACAGAACTACACTATTATCATCAACAGAACAACTCTCTTCTCTCTCCATTACTGCACAGCTTCTCCTAGCTGCCTTCCCTCCAGGAACAGAAGCAGAAAGTGCAGCAGCAAAAACCTTCCCCTCACAGTGAAAAGTTCCCTGATGCCATGGCCAAATTTGCCCTAGTAGTATAAATATCACTTCAAGTCTACCCTGAAAACAGGCTACTAACCTAATTGGACTATTCAGGTCAACAAAGAACAAATAAAAACAAGTAAATAAATAACAAGATGCTTGGTTAGAATAGCCAGGGAGACTGTGAGGAAAGTGAGTACTGTCTTGAATATTGCTGCCTTTTTCAATGATTGCTGATTTCAGAATTCTCTCCACAACTTCCAAGATCCCTTTTGCCAAGGTTCTTGGTTTTAATTGCATTAGCCTTCAGGCAGGTCTGATTTGTAGATTTTGGTAGCACAGAGAAAGCCTTAGTTTAATCTGAAGATGGATAATGGCTGCTAACTTCACCTTGTTAAGGTCCCTTAATTTATATAGTTTGTACCATGTACTCAGATCACTAGATAGTTGTCTAGAACACTTGTAATCATTAAGTTGCCTGCAGGCTTCAGCAACAAACAATTATTGTTTAAGGCTGACAAAACAAAAACTGTAGCTGCATATATTCTTGCACTATGTCTCCTCAGACGAACACACATGGATGTTTTCTTACTAACAATTTCAGATGCCTCGTTATACAGTTTCCTTTCTTTTTCTCTACTATGATAGAAGTCACTAAGCCTCAGTTTGTGTAAGTATTCCTCAACTTTTACACAATTCTGAATTCTTTTATATGGTGTAGTGGAGCAAAATGTGTTTTGTCTAAAATTAACTGATTATCAACAGCATTCAAGGAGTGTCTCGGCAGGTTTTCATCAGATAAGTAATCAAGTGTTGCAAGATGTAGTTCTCTGGTGCTTTTAATCAAATCCAAACAATCTGGCATGTTAATGGGCATGTGTATTAATGTGCATGTCTTTTTTTCCACTTTGAAGAGAGTTTTCCTTAACAATCTGTTGTTGTTTATTATTATCTACTGACTGCAACTGCATATTAACGGTGCTCAAATCCACCTTGGTACTCAGTTGTGCACCCTTTTTGTGAACATCCTTGCCATTTATTTTCAGAAAATAATATGACCTGGTAAACTAAAATCCCTTATAATGAGGTAACAGCACACCTCACAACACTAAAAATCATAGCACTCCCCTTTAACAGTTACAGCGGATGGCCCAAAAAGAGCACCAACCTAACACAAAAATTATTAAGACAAAAAAGGGTTTTAAAACTTGAATGAATACTTTATACAAGCTGGTTACTACAGTTCCTACAGATATACATGCTGATTGAACACATTAACTTAAGCAACCCTGACGTCAGTCATGATTGCTTAAATAAAGTCTGAACAACTGAACCGGCTAGGTTGTTGTACAGGCATTAAAAGTGACAATGTGAGTTTCTAGATGCACTATTCTATAGGGCTGTTAGAAAAGCGGTACAATAACATAGGCTGCTAGACGTATACTGTGCTACATTTCCTATCTATGCTGCGCTACTGGTCCATTCATCTGACCAACAATGCAGTACAACTAGAAACCTGCAATGAGTCCGTTGATTCTGCTTGACTTTGATGAGCTTTTCTCTTACTGGCTATACCATTTAGCCAATTAAAAAGCACAAACTCGTGCTGTCAAAGAAGAAACTGTAGAAGCAGAACACAAATCTAAACCAATGCTGCACCTAGAGCACTCATGCAAATGTAGAGTAATTGAGAAATGCAGTTAAGAATGTT
This sequence comes from Protopterus annectens, assembly GCF_019279795.1. Lineage (NCBI taxonomy): Eukaryota > Metazoa > Chordata > Ceratodontiformes > Protopteridae > Protopterus > Protopterus annectens. The sequence continues at coordinate 601,214,490 of NC_056725.1, read as the reverse complement.
ACAAATATGTCTGTTTAATAAATCCATATAAATTGGATCATGTAAGTCTACATTTTCTCAAATATCCTTATGTAAACTGTAATGCAGTCAAATAACAGTAAGTATTTTCAGTGGATTATTTGTGAATGAGCCTTTGAGGACAATTATTTGTCTCTTGCACTGGATTAGGTCACACGCAAGCTCTACTCACTTCTTTTTGATGTTGTTCAGCCAGAAAGACATCCTGCAAATTTCAGTATCAACTATAATATATGTAGCAGATAACTTTTCTTCTTTCCTGTTCAGCTTGAATGCAGTCTGTATAGCACCTTAACTGTTTATGTTACAGATATGCTTCTTTCAGTAGTTTCTACTGGGAATGTCAGGTTGTCCTTTTCATACAAGTCCACATACCTAGTCTAGAAGTATCAACACACTGTAGCCTAATATATTTCCCCTTTGTAGTCCCTGCCATATCATAAATGCAGACCTATGACCCAGCTATTTTTAAAATTTAGATTGGACAAGTATCTTGATCTATATCAAGATCTGTGTGGCCTGGTGGGTTAATGCAGTGAGCTGCAGGTGAGAGGGGCCCAGGTTTGAAACTTGGCAGAGGTGTTCATTTCCATTATTGAGTACAGTGCCCCTTTCGGCATGTCCCTCACAAAGCACATGCAGCAGCTGGAGAGAACACAGAAGTTCCTCACCCAGAGAATCCAGGGCCTCAAACATCTGCCCTAAACAGATAGTCTAAAGGCCCTGTCCCTCTATTCAGTCTCCTACAGACTTCTTAGAGGTGATCTCTGTCTGGCATACAAAGCAATCTCGGACCCTGCCCTGATGGGACTGCTGCATATCCACAAGTCAGGTTCCAGTCGAGTAACCCACACGCGTGACCTCATCCTGGTCTGTGACATCAACAAGACTTGTTGGTGGGACAGATTTGTGTCCCAGAGACTGCCCCTTTTGTGGAATAGACTACCTCTCCACATAAAGCAGAGTACCTCATTAAACCTTTTTAAGCACAACCTGGATAACTGGATGGGGAACAGAAAATACACCCTTGGGATTCCACCTGTGTCCCTGCTGGACAGTGGCATAGGGTGCTGACTTGCTGGAACATGGGCTAAACTCTTGGCTAGGCTTGTAAGGGCCTCAGGGCCAATAGCCTAGTAACGTCCTATGATCCTATGATCTCATTTCTGTTTCGCGCTAAGATTGACTGATCCACTGCTGACTTTTCCCTCACATTGTAACTGGTCTTCCAGTACATTTCTGTTTATTATGATGACAAATGACCAGACCTTACATGTTGATTTTCTCTCAGAAAAGTGCTATTTCGAGTGTATCATTTGCAAAAGACGTCAGTGTTTTACGGACATTTTATGAATACTGTCTTCTAGTTTTTCAGGCAGATGACACACAGGCATGCCCTCTCTTTATCTCTCACACATCTTTTAAATGCATAATAATTGGAATCTTGTCCTAAATACTTTTTCTCACACTGGCATTTTTTAAATGTGTTCTTTTACCAGTGGGGCAAAAGTGATATATTACAGTTCACTCCTGTGGACAAGCAGGCATTTAAGGTGTCAGTAACATATTGGTTCCTGATAAACGTTTTATGTAGTGCAAAACTTTAAGTGGACTGTACTTTAAAATGTATGTTGAGTCATTAAATGGTATGACATTGCCTCTGTATCCCAATGTTTCTGTTACAGACCCAGTACTGTATTTCCCTTTTTTTTTCACTTTGCCAATGTACAGTTCAAGGCATTTTTGGAGGAATGTATGGCCATCTGTCTGATGGAGTCTGATACTGGCATTCAGCACTTTCACAGGAGTGATATAGTACTTATCCCTGCCAGATTTCAGTCTGATAGTATACAGAGTCCATGTACTACAGGCTGAAGCTTTTTTGATCAGACCATAACAATTATAAATCTTTTGTCTGATGCCTAAAAAATGAGGTACAAATTATTTCACACAATGTGAAGTATTTTATTTATTTTATTTTTTTACTTTTTATAGAACAGAATTGTGACGCTCCTTGTTATATGTTAAATTACACATTTAATACTCGTATTCAAATTGAGCATACTATTAGGTCATCATTTTCACAGTGAATTATCTTCCATTTATGATTCTACCTTAATGTGGCTCGGATTCATAAATCCAGATTCATTACAGGTTTAAAGCGTTAAACTGATTTTTCCCATTTACAAGTACCCTGTTAATCATTTCTATGTTCTATCTCACACCGTCCTGTAATTCTACTACAGCTATCTGCCATGTACTTCTTATTAGGTATACAAGTAATTCCTTCAAATTCCTGAACTTTTATCAATATGCTAAGAGACTTTGACTTAAACTGAGTCATTCTGCAATTGCTTCCTAAGCATTGTTCTCAAGATTGTTGCTATAACTGTCTCCCACAACTAATATTTTTTCCTTACCTTTGAAAAATGTTTTATTATTATTTGTTTATGCACCTTTGTACCGCTTAACCTGCTATAAGAGTTTTTATGCAAATATGGACAAAAATCTGTACTTGACTTTTGGTGATAAGTATCGTGAATTGAAAATCTCATAGGTGCTACAGTTCTTCATTTTCCACTGTTATACTTCTTATATAATACATTGATGAGACCAGAGATATACTGAATAAAAGTCCAGTAGAATACATTTTGTATTTCTTATTATGCACATAAAGTTTACATTTTAATTAGCCAAGAGCAGTAAACATTAAAAACAGACCAGTATGGATCACTGATGCCTTTGATTAATTAAGAAAACATAAACTCAGTGTGCATAGAGACATAATGCACTACCCAGCAGAGTTGAGAAGTTGAGAACACAACAGTCTTGTACCGCTGTCAGCATATTAAACAAAGTTTGTTCTTCTTTCGGCTTCTCCTGGTTAGGGGTCGCCACAGCAGAACTCCAGTCCGCTAATGATTGGCAGTAGATTTTTACGGTGTTGACGCCCAACATTCAATGAAGGCACGCCCATTCTATGCATGTCTTTCGAACGCCACTGGACCGTGGGGAGGACATGCAGACTCCACACAGAAGGCGCTCCACCTGAGAATCGAACGGGAGAGTCTCTTGCTGTGAAGAGACAACGCTGCCACTGCACCACCATGGCTATATAGCATATTAGGAGAAAATGTGAACCAATGCATGTTTCTAGCTTTTAATTTCACAAGTATTGCCATTAAAAGTTATTTTTATGCATAAAGCAGCTAAGACACTGCAATGAGTGTCTTTAAGCACTAATCTGAACAAAACTCTGGAGTTATGTCTAGTTGGAATGTGCAATGTATTTTACCAGTTTACCAAATCACTACAAAATATTTGCACCTCTAGGCTGATGTTGCTGGCATCCTTCCAGCAGCTCAGAGCCCCTTCTCCCATGCTACCATCTTTCTCTGTCTGAAGCCATACAAAACCTCATTCTGATGTTCCCTATACATACTATTTCAACTACAGGTGATAGCTGTCATATATACTTGCATGATTCTTCCCGTTCTTTAATCTTAAAGGCTGTTTAAGGCTTTTTCTATTATTTATGTGACAGAATGTCTTGTTTGTACACTAAAAAAATGATATGGTGCACTAAGTGCCCCTTCTATCCATCCTCGCAATTTTTGCAAAAATTAAAATTCACACCATGAACAGCTATATTCTGTTTTGTGGGATTCATTTTTTATATTGTAGCCAACAAATGTCAGAGCTAGTAGCAAGTCATTAGATTTGGTGTATATGCTTGTACCAAGATAACAATATTTAACGTTGGTGTCATTTACAGTCAATTAATTATCATGATTAACATTATAGATCAGAGAGAGAATGGCCTAAACATTATACTGAAATCTTAGTAACACATGCAGAAATATTTTTATTTTGGCAAAAATATTCCTGGAGACTGATGCAAAGCATGAAGGGCCATAAGATTGGTTGGTCTTGGGATATCTATAAATATATGAATGTAAATTGCTTTTATGGCTTACCCCCACACCTGGTCAGGAACTCTCTTCCTGCTCCATAATGATCCTGAACAGCATAAAGTGGATGTAAGAGAATGAATGAATGAATAATTAAATACAGCAAAGTGATTACTCCACTGGAAGTCAGTCTAGCTCCAGTGAAATGTGCCTCTGTGGAAAATTCTGCCTAAAGCAGGCTGCCAGACAGCAGATCCAAAGCATCTCCTTTTACTTAGTGGGTGAAAGGCAATAAACATGCAGGTCTGCACCAACATATGGAAATTAAATGTACTTCATAACTGTATGAAGTATTATACTTGTATAAATTGTTATCTTTACTGTTGTTGATCTCCGGTGGTGACCGAAAAGGGTCAATAGATCAGCCCACTTACCTGGTTAATGAACAGCAATCAATAAATAAACTATTCAGAATTTTGCAGAACATCCCTGATTTTACTCTGTATTTTTGCACTGTTCTTTTTAAAATGTTTGATTTTCTGGTAAATCACTCAGGATTATACCTCTCAATTCTCCAGAATTTCATAACCTGTCCAGATATCTGCCTCATATTCTTGGTCTGCTCTTCATAACATTTGTAGTTTTCTGCTAAACCACGGAGGACTGAGCCCACTAAATGAGACATTTGAGTCCAGGACTTCATATCCTTCAGAAAATGCATGCTAATGCAAAATCTGTTATTCAATTCTAGTAGCTTTCTAAGTTTATAAGAGCAATATTTAAAATCTGTCCCTGAGTTTGGCAATTTATCCCCCTATCATTCATGTTTAAATGAATAAGTTATGTTTAAAAACTGTTCCAGGTTTTGAGCATTGATTCTTCTGTTATTTTTGACTTTATCCAAAATCCTTGATGAAAGTTGCTCATTATGCCTCAGGAACACTTGCCTGGGCTTTTTACTGGTAACCATGAGCTTGGGCATCCAGAAACAGACATTTTATCCCTCCAGTTTCTTTTCCTATCTACCTGTCCTTGCAGTTACCTCAGAAATGCCAGTGCAAATGTTTCTGTGTAATCACTATTCTGTCAGCAATTTCAGAGCATACAGGACAACTGTGACAGTGTGGGGCTCTTGCCCCTCCCCTCGCCCTATGGTTCTGGCACCCATGCCTGGCTTGTACACAAGTAGTATACTGTGTCCAGTAGAGGATAGATCCCATCTGGCTCCCAAAACTTCAGTATCATTGTAAATGATACATATGCCATGATTCCTGAGGCCACAGTAGTACAGTACACTGATGACTCCACCATTACCTTTACAGCTAACTCCCTCAGTCAGTCGCAGCATTCCACACAGCTGAACTTTCAAAGCTTAGAACATTGGTTTAATGGGTCACATCTTTTATTAAATACCAGTAAAACTACTAAACTACTCATATTTGGCTATGGGGAAATCTCAATTACTTCACAAAATATCTTACCAATTAAACAAATTTCCCATGCCAGATTTTAGGTGTATGCAAAGATCATAAATTATCATTCAAGAAACATTTTGACTATGTAACCTCAAAAACTCACAAAAAGTTAAGTATGTTATACAAATCAAAACAATACTTAACAGAAACAGCGCAACTAAATACAAAACAAACTATGTTACTAATGACATTATATTATGCCTTCTCTATGCTTACTAATATTCCAAAAACTCACCAACATAAGCTACAGCAACATACAATAACTTTGGAAAATATACTGCTAATGTCCTCAACAAAACCTGTCATTGTAAAGCACTTCATGAGATTAACTGGCTAGTGCTGAAACACCTTTTAACATCTAAACAGTTACAAACCAGACATAAAATTATATATGAAACCAGCAGATGCCCGCCCATCTGTAATTTACTTCTAAAATACTTTCCTCTGGAAACCTAAGATCTCAGACCCAAAGCCTTCTGAGTTATCAAATCAAGCAACCACTTTGATAAGTCCTTAAACTTTCTTCATGTAGCCAAGCTGTGGAATTCCATTCAACATGACAGTAAACAAAGATAGTCTTGTGCAGTCTAAAAACCTACCCAACTTCAATTTGGGCCTGTCTTTGTACCTGAATTTCATCTCCATACATCTTATGTCCAACCATTGTCCATCTCAGTTTCTCTCTCTCTTTCTCTACCTCCTTAATCCAAGTAACTTCTGTTATATAACTGTGGAGCTTTTCTCCCCAGGCTTTCAATGAAAATAGGCTTTTAGCTAAGTCAGATTGTTCTTATTCAACAAATGGAAATGAATACATAAATATACAAAGATATTTCTCTCACTGTCAGTCTATTGCAAGTAGGATGCTGGCTACTGTGGCAAATAGCAGACATGAGTAGTTTTTATATAATATTATCTGATGTTAGCTTCAAATGCAAAACAACATTTGAACAGAATGCAATGTTGAATTGTATTTCTTGCAATCACAAAAGCAAAATTATCCTATGCTAGACATGGCACATACATTTCACATTTGCAAAAAAGGGAATCTACCCTCAACATAAAGACACCATTTCTGCCAAAGCAGTGAAAAAAGATTTTATGTAGATTTTAAATATTTAGGAAAGTCATAATAAAAGAAAACATTAAAAACATAATCACATTACACAGTGGACTAAACTCAAAATATTATTAAGACAAAGCCAATAATTTAAATAAGAAATACCACTGAAAAGGAAGCAAGCACAGTTCATACCTCTCAACTGTACAGATTTTCACAGAATGTCCAGATTTTTGCCTCATATTTTTGGTCTGTTCCTCATAAAAATTTTTTTTTTGACAAATCACTGGAATTAAGTCATTAAATAATGGCATGCATTTGAGTTTCAGACTTCATATCTTTTAGAAAATGCATGCCAACACGTATCCTGTTATTATAGCAGCTTTCTCAGTTTATAAGAGTAATATTTAAAATGTGTCCCTATTTTTGGGCCTTTGTCCTCCCATTATGTCAGGATTTGTCCAGATTTCTTGCACTAACAGGTTGAGAGATATGGCTGGGGCTCTTTAGCAAGATAGATGCATTTCAAGCATGCAATCATTACATGACAAGAGGATCCATTTATAAAAGAAAAATATCCATCTGCAACAGAAAACTGAAGACATAGTAACTTAATCATCCTGTGATCCAGTCAGCAATATACTTGTCTATGATAAAAATGCAGTTGGTTTAAGAAGCAAAACAGTAACTTGCCAAATCATACACAGCAAGAGTTTATTTTTTAATGCCTTGACATATACTTCATACAGAATGTACAGCAACCTTTTTTATCAAATTGCTCTTTGCTGTGTGGGTGTGGGACTCTGGTTTTGCCCCTTTATTTGAATGCGCTTAGCAGGCTTGTAATTCGATCATTATGTGCTTATTCTCTAGATTGTCCAAAATCCCTAAATGTGGCAAGAGTTACTGCTCTACTCCAGTGTAACAAGCTGCTAGAAATGTCATTCTTCAAAAACACAACAATCTTTGATAACATGCCATAGGTTCATAGGTAGGTACTAGGCTATCGGCCCGAGGGCCTACCTAAGCCTAGCCAACAAGGTTCCCTGGCTTACGCCACCCAAGAAAGTTATTTTCCTGTGCCCCTGTCGAGCAGAGACACAGAAGTGATCCCCGGGGTGTATTTCCTATTTCCCATCCACTCATCAAGATTTTTCTTGAAGAGTACTAATGAGAACTTTGCTTGACATAGATGGGTAGCCTGTTATAGAGTATGGGAAGTCTCTGGGACAGGAATCTATCCCTCCAGCATGTCCTGGCATCAAACTTGTGTTCAGTTTTATCTGTTGATTTCAGCCAAATATTCAACTTACCAAGAACATTTTACTTACTTGGCTTGAGCATAGAATTTTAATGTTAGGCCTTGTTTACAATATAGGAAGGTGATGCTCTTCCTTACGTTAATCAAGATGAAGAAATGTTACAGTGAGGCATCAGAAATGGCCACGGTTAGGTGGATATAGTCACTAATGATGGTAATCCTCAAGATTCCACCAGCCCAGACTTCATAAAAGAGTAGCTATAATGGAACAAGAACCATGTCTCTGGGGATAATAAACTGTGATCATTTCCCATCATCCGCCTGCACAGTGCAACCTCCTTTTCTACACAGTGTATTACAACACAACATCAGACTTAATAAAATCATTCTATAATAAGGCCTGCCAGGTTCTGATGTTTGTACTGCTAACATGACTTGGTTGCGACATTTACTTCTTCCTTAACTCACTGCATTTATGCAGTAAATAGAGCTTGTTGCCTATTTGCAAATAAAGGAGTCCTCTTAAGAATGAGACGCCCTGCTTTACCAGCCTATTTCAGCACTGACTCCAGCCTGTGTGAAAAGCAAAATCAGAAGCTGAAATGTCCTAAAGATTCTGTTCCTGCACACTCAGCTGGAGAACAAGAGGTAATTTGTTATCTGGGCCGTTAAATTACTTAACACCTTCACTGATGGCTCCCACAAGTTTATTATACTCATATGTCTTCACAGTCGTTCTCTGCAGTGCAGCACAACTGAACTTTTTAACTATTTTACATAGAATCATAAAACAAAATGTGATTTAGTCAAAGCATGAAATAAAACTGAAGCCTATTATGCTACTGGGTAAAGTGTGCATTTATCTTTCTTTACTGTTTCCATGTTGCTGCACAAAGTAATAAGATGCATAGGCCTTACATGTTTCCAGCTAATAACTTGATTAAAATGATTTCCTTTTAAGTAATCATGATGGAACTTTTCTACAAATATTACTAAAACAGCTCACACCTGAAAACTCCTATGTTTGTATTAACAGAGTAATAAAAAAATATTTACTAAATAAAGGAAAGGTAGCAATCAGGTATAACATTTGTAAGCATGCACATATTGACTACCCAAGATGAAAATGGGGGATTGTCCCGTTTTCCACTTGGCCCTTCCACAGAAGATGAGATTATTATATATAAAGTAATGAAACAGATACTGTCCATAACGATGCTGCATATAAATCCCAGAAAACCAATGCTACATAATCGCCCCTGGGTTTATTCACATGGTAGAATGGGTAGAAAGAGGAATACGATGTGTATGTATAAAATGCTCTTGTAAGCACTAGCCTGTGCAGACAACATATATAAAATCTGTAAATCCTGCACACCATGGACCACAGAGGTTTGTTGTATCTCAGAGCATGGAACTTTTTTTTTCATTTTTTGCAATAGGTGTGATCAGAGAAAATAACCTTACCACTATCTAAGTAACTCATATGTTTTTCTCCCTCACCAGCACTTGGCAACAGAAAGAACAGAAGAACAAGGAAAAAATGCAAGCATAAGGGAATCCAAACCTGGATACTTTGTGTTTGTTTTGGTCTCTTCAGCAGAGAACAAGTTTTGACTAAATGCAGAGTCAGTTTGATGAAATAAAGAACACAGATGAGGTAAACTGCAGAAATGGAAAAACAGGTAAGAGAGCACTAGAACAAATACACCATCAGAAGCATAGCTAGGGTTGGGCAAATGGGGAAGCTGCCATGGACGCAAGGTGTTAGGAAGCATGATCTGTCTTCATTTCTATACTGAAATTTTTGAATGCCAGTACAGGAATACCACTTTTACAGTCAGGACTGAAGCAAAATGCTAGCTTTAGTGCTTCATGTATGGTGAAAGCTGTAAACTACCAAGCACTTTGCTGTATTTTTTTTTAAAGCAGAGTTGAAGAGCGTAACATCTAAGCTTATTCTCAAACTCAGTAGAAAGGTGAGCCGTAACAACAGACCAACAGACTTTTTTTCCCTCTCAACTTAAAGTAGGACACAAATCTGGCCAGCATTTTGAAACTATGGAGGAAGCACACACGCCAGTAATTAGTTAAGCAGCAGAGATTAGTGAATCTGGTAAAGAAAGAAAACTGACTGTTCTGTCTAAAGGTCAGATAAATTATATGCTATTCACGCTTCAGAAACAAAAAATATATATTCTGATCAAAGATATACCTTCAACCCTGGTTGGCAGAGCAAATTTGATTCAACACTATGCCAAGTAAAGTACAGGAGAGAAAGCTAATTTAAAACCTTATAAAACACCACAATTACAAAGCAGGCAGTACACAAAGAAATATAAAAATAACAGATAATAAAAAGAAAGAAAAAAACTTAAGACAGGAGAATAACAGTACAGTCTAAAAGTGAATGGAACAGTCCTACAGTTTTAGTACCAAAACGTTATAGAACTGGACAGACAACTTAAACATAGTGTAAAACAAGATCAGGAAATTTCTGAAGAAAATTGATATAAAGATAATAAGCATAATAGGAAACCATTTTATAGGTGCATAAGATGTGGTAGAAGTAAAAACATACAAATCATTAAACTGTCTGTACATTCTAAAAACAGAAGATCCAAAGCAGTCTGGATCATTAAAGGGGATGCTAAGTTATGCTAGTAACATCCAGATAACTTCAAATACTAAAATTAAATTAGAGTACATAGAAAAAAAACTATGCAAACTAGATCTAGAAAACACAGAGAGGAGACAGAATTAGTAATAATGGCCAGATAACCCTTCAGAATTAATTTACAGTATCATGATATCTGTCATTTAGGAATGGAGAGATTTGTCACAATTTACAGACATGCACCTGTTAAACCTGTCTTTAAGGGAAACGTGCATAGGACAAACCAGAGTAATACAGACTCAGAAAGTTACTTTTTTGCTGTGGAAAAATAATGCAGAAGGTTATTTTTGACAAATCATTGTCAGAATTGCAAAGGTTGAGACTTGAAACCATATAACAGCATGCATATGTTGAAAATAGATTTATGACTACTTGTAACATAATATCCTATAATAATATAATAACAGCTGTAAAAGAAAAAGTGTTTCTGTGATGTTATTCTTTAAGACTTAGCCTTTGAATGGGTCATACACAAAAGACTGATAAATTAGAACAACTAGATAGTAATGTAATCTTGATAAGATGGATAGCTGAATGGCTTAACAAGCCCTTACTTGTTTAGATTGTATCTTTCAGACCTAACTTTTTCATCTGATGTGTTCTACGGCCTATATGCAGACAACTTGAAATTGGGTAAACTGATCATGTGTTACACATAAGATAATCAAATTCTTTTGTAGACATGCCTTATCTGTCACATGTAATCAGTCTACCCATTTCAAGTCATTCACATACAAACTATAGAATACCTCAGATAAAAAGGAATTTGTAAGCCATGCAGCTATCAATCTTATCAAGAGTAAATCAATACCTAGTTGTACTAATCTAGTGATCAGTGTTTTCTGTCAAATGCTGAAGTTAAATCTGTACTTAAATCACAGGACAATTTTCATTCATAGCTGTTATTATATTGTTTAGAACATCTTGTTACAAGTGGTAATAGCATGCATGCTGATATATGGTTTCAAGTCCCATCCTATCCAATTCTGGCAATCACTTATCTAGTATTACCTTTTCCATTATTTTCCACAACATAAAAGTAGACTTAAGGGTTTATATGACTCAGTCCTACTCCCCTTTCCCTTAAAGACAGGTTTAATAAGTATATGTCAATAATCTTGAGGAATCTCTCCATATTTATATGACCTGGTAAATAATACATATAATGGTATCTCCCTTTTTAATTTCTCCATATCTTTTGGGACTGGACCCTATTCCTAAGTCAAACTATGATTAAAGTTCATGAAATCAGTACTGTTTCACTCTTTGATGTCAGCCAAAAGTGGTCTTCACAGCACCCACAATGTGCCCAGTAATGACTCCTTCTGAAATTTGTATGGAGTTACATGTATTGGTAACATATCTAAATAGGATTGTAGACGCTATTTTATTTCTGGTATTTATGGTACTGTTAGTTCTTGCTGAAGTGCTCTCAGGTCATTATTATTAATTCCATCTCTTACCTGTGCTTTGTTTGGAACCAGACTGTGCAGGTCATTTTCAATATAATGTAATTTGATTCCAGTTTGTGCAGTTACCCGGATGTCACTAGGACAACTTGTCACCCCCTTTGTGGAGCCAAGCTATTTTTCATAAGATTTTGTAAATATATCTATAATCTGTTGTGTCTGAGAATAAATTTTAGAATCTTCACAGTTTATCAATTTGTATGTTTTTACTCCGTCTATATCTTATGCATATATAAAAAGATTTCCTATTATGCACAATGTAGTTCTATAAATTTTCTTCAATTTCTTCTTGACCTTGTCTCACACTATGCTTAATTTGTTTGTCCAGCTTGTTTATTTCAGTTTTTAAAAGTTGTAGTTCGACCTCTCTTCAATTTCTTATATTTTTTGTCTCTCAACTTAATCAGGTGTCTTGTTCTTATGGAAATATATCCCCTGACATTGTATGTCTAGATCCTGATGTTACATTTTTTTTTTTGCACTCAAACAATTTCTCTTTCAAAACTTTTCACATTCCACCTGCAGTATTTCCACTGAACACATCACACCAGTTAGCTTTACATAGTGACTGTTCTGGTTGCATATAATCTGTAATTAATCATCTGTATATTGGTTCAGATTTCAAGTTTGGCCGAATCATCTAGCAACAAGTTAACCTTTATAACCCCATGATCACTGCACATCAATGGTGGTAAATCTTGACATGAAGTAACAGTAATTTCTTTAGGAACACAAACAATATCTAGTATGTTCCATTCCCTGGTAGTTTTTTTTAACAATCTGAAGCAATTGTTGTTCCTGAAAATACAAAGTGAATAATTTCCTGACTAATGTTGTTGAATCAATATTATTCCAGTCTGTTTCTGGTAAATTTACGTCCCCAGCTAATATTATTCTTCCCTCCTGTGTTTCATGCAAGAAATATATGAATTCCTCTAGGTCATCTGCACTTGACATTGGCTGTCTTTTCACTCCAACAATTGTTATATGTTCTAGGGTTGTCTTTATTGTCACAGTTACACAGTCTATAGTATTGGTGTTATCATTAAACATGTAATAATCACAGGTCTCATAGCTATCTTTAAACCCTATCATAATACCTACACCTGATTTTTTTTGTTAGACTGTATTTTACAGTAAAAACATTTATACCCTGACAAAACAGGTTTCCAATTATTGTTCTTTAACAATGTTTCACAAACAATAACATCAATCTTGTGGAAACATAGCAAATTTTCCAATAAAAATGTTATTATTAATGCATTAACAACCATTAGAGCTACATCAAATGTTGCTATCTGTGAACTGTTAAATTTTCTACCTAGCAAAAAGCCTGCCTAGTGTTTGTCAAATATTACAAAATATCTGCTGAACAAAATTCTCTTCCCTGACTTTGACAAATGCACACCATCCTGGCTGAACAAATACATGCCCAAAACCAGGCATGGATGCTCTACACATTTCCACTTTTTAAAACGGAACATTTTTTCCATGTAGGTATTTACATAATTTCATTCACAGTGACCTGACTATCCCTTCTATATGTGATTTGTGAAAAAGTACAAGCTATACTATCTAACAGGGCTATAAGTTCCCTACTAACAGTCAGACAGTCCTTGCAGATAAGATCATCTGTATCTACATGAATGAAAACAGATCCATACTTCCTTACATCAAGGCATTCCAAGGCATCTTCCATTTTTTTTTTGCTCCTGACAAGTATAATACTATTCAATGTTTATTATCTTCTCTGCAAATGTAAGTATCAGTTCCTCTAATAACAGAATCTGCAAATACTAGAATATCTTTTCTGAGCAGATCTAAACTTCTAATACAGTAAAATCTGCCTTATCAGTTGTTACAAAGGAATGATCTTCATCGCCATTAGTCTTATTAATCCCACTGTTTTCATTGCATATTAAATTTGCAAGCATATAATTCTTATCCAGCTGGCTTTACACATCCACAGCTTGAGCCATGTAGTCAACATCTGTCTTTCTCTTCTTTTTTTTCTTACAGTAATGTTCTTCAGTCCTTCCACGTTCAGTTTTGATTTCTTACTTTTCACCTGCCCCTTGCCAAACTGATGGCTTGTTCTGTAGACTGTTGTTCCCTGTAATCTGTGTGTTACATAAAGCAGTGTCTTTTTCAGTTTGTATTCTCTTTACTTTACAGACATTTATCAGCTTTTCTTCCTGGTTATTTGTTGTTTCCTTCTAAACACTCTGAATCCTCAGATTGCTGAATACTTGCATCCAGAATTCCAAAGTTGTCCGGGGCTTCGTATTGTTTCATAGGGGATGAATGATCTTTACAGACAGAAGAGAGCTATTTCATAAATGTGTTCTGTTTGCTCGTTGCCTAACACTGTTTATGTCACCAGTCCAGTCATTAATATATGTAACAACAGTTCTCCAAGCCGTGTCAGTTGCACAAGTGCAGTCATCATCCATAAGTCTAGATTTACTTCTAATAATGGTAAGCAAATCATCCAACTTTTCACATGAGGAACACAGAGCACCAGTGTTATCAGCTAGAGCACCAGTGTTATCAGCTGTTACTTTTAAATATGCATAGCATTTATTGCACTGTACAAGATATTTGTGCTTTAGGAAATCATTAATGGCAGAATCTATATTCAGCTTCAAGTTAATAAAAAATTATAAAAGAAAAGAATAATCAAAATCAGTAACCACAGAAATCTAAGAGAACTTAAACTAAATCTTATGAGAAAAATCACACAAGCAATATACAACTAAGTACTAAAGTATGTACAGTAAAGTTGTTCTGACTATACAAGTTCTGAAAGTCAGACAAATGCTGTAATTCCTTTAAGTCACTATTGCTCACAATTGCACTTATATTTAACAGTAAAAATCAATAAATCATAAACAAAAATAGGATTGTTTAGATAAACTCTGGATTGTCCTCTCTGTGGTTTGTGTGAATTTATAGCTGACTAGGCCCCTTGGGGTGGCTAGAGAATACCTGTCTGAAAACTATAACTTTCTAACAACTAACAATGAAAATTAAATGTAAAACAACAAAATATAAATCAAAGTAAATCTTTTTGTCTACAAGATATCCCTTCCTTCCTACAAACAGTGAAAAACAGTGGTAAAAAATAAAATACAAATTCAAATAAAAATTCTCTTACTAATCAGCTTCACGGTAAATCAAAAACCAAGATAGTATTGTTTAGATAAGCTTTCTTGGAACCATAAAGAATTTGAAACAGTATCCTAAACATGACTGGTCTGCTGGGACCTTTTGGATATCTAATTTTGTGGAGCTTTAGCACCCCTTTTCCTTGCTAATAGTTTTCTGGGACATCCACTAAGGACAAAGATAGAGTTGGCAAGTGAGAGAAACAAAACCAGCTAGCCTCTAGCTATTATCTCCCTTAGCCATATGCTATTTTAGATGTTTCTCCTCACGTGTATTAGAAGGAAGAACTTTCACTAACTATCTCCAGTGTGGGATTGTTGGGAGAAGAGTCAGGTTGCTCTGATCAGCTCTTGGGCTGTGGGTACATAACTTTACTGGGAAGTTGACAGCAGGGGCTGCTGGTGTCAATGCCCTCATGATAATGCTGTGCCACCATATAACCATGACAACTTCTGTCACCCTAGAATCTACTTCTGTCATACTGTATGTCATACAGCCCATGACAATGGTCAGATTGGAAGAAGTAATTTCCTAGACCACTTCATTGGGCCATCTTGTAATGCTTTTGTTGCATGTTATAGCTCATCAGCTCTGACCCTTTGGAAATGCTATGTTTGTGTAAGGCAGTCTAATGCCAGGGGGAATAAAGTGATGTATGGAAATTCACACACCTCAAACTCATCCACAAGCTTAGATTCCTTGTCTGGGAGAGGGACAGTGAAGCTTTGGGTTGTGGGAGCTTAACAAAGAGGTACTCACAATGTAGAAAATCCAGTCCATCTACTCTGGAATGGAGGCTGATATGTGATGGTTTTCCCATGCTACACATATGGTACGGGACCACCCAGGAAGTTTGGGGGAGTGAACCAGCAGACATCTTGCAGTTGGTAATGTAGAAAGTAAATGGATTCAGACAACCATCACTCATCCTATAACTACCAAATGTGTAATAAGAAGGAAACCTCCAGATATCAGATTATTATTGTGAAAGATGGAAGGTAGTTCTCATCAAATGTCAGTGCTGAAATTGCGAACCCTCGGAACACTGGCATTGAGCTGGAAAATGATAGAAAAATGTAAACCAGACAGGGCAGAGCTAACATTAGACAGAATGGTAACACAAAATCTAACAAAAGAAAATGGATGCTGCGGGATAATAGCCTCGTTACTCAGAGCCAGAACTGGCAGAATTGGTGGAGGGGTTGGCAATGGCACCCCTTGTTTTAGAGAAACCAGTGACAGTGAATAGGTTGCACATGGAGGGAAGGAGAAACTACATTTTGGCAGTCCAGGTTTTACCTATTTGTTATATTTTTTGAAAAAACAGTGGAGATAGACTGAAGTTGTGAGTACTGTCATAGAATCTATAACTGCTACATATGGGATATTTACAGAGTCAAAAAAAGCAGGGAATGTTTGTTCCACAACTCAGAGTGCTTACCAGGAACCAAAAAATACAACAACTATGTTGACAAGATGATGTACCCCATGATAATCCAAGAAAAATATGCACTTTTGTCTGTATGTAAGTACAATCAAACTTCATCAAAATCTGTTAAAGACAACACTAAGTGTTCTATTTAAAGCAATTCAAATGATCACATGATCCATTTTTCTAAAAGATAAATAGGTATTTAAAAACTTTAATAAAATATACATGTTTGATTTCAGAAGCTAAGAAGGACCATCCCTGGTTAGTTTTAGATGGGTAACTGTTTTGGAATGTCAGTTTGCTATTGTTGCAAGAAAAAAAGTTTTTTACATGCATACATTTTCTATATTTATGCTTTATGTAGAACAGTTTGTGTTGTATTTAACAGATTCTGATGAAGTCTGATTCAACTTGTATACAGATAAAGGCACTTAATATTAATAAAACATATTTTTCTTGGAATATCCTGAGAGTGTGTCATTCTATTTTTATGTTTACAGAGTCTCAAGACACTTGGCCTTCTTTATTAATAGCTAACTATGCAAATTAATAGTTAACTTTGTAAATAAAGAAGTCAGTTAATTGGGCATACTTAAAGTGTATAATTTACTCACCTGAGCTAATTGCATTAATTTGTAAGTCATATAATAACTCTTGTGCTTATGTTAAAATAGGTTATTTTCTTTCTAATTCCTTTAAATTATAAAAAAAGGCACAAAACAAGTCTGTTGATTATCACCTTTACTTTTTGCATTAGCTATAGAACCCTTTACTAATAGTATTAGATCCAATAAGAGCATTAATGGTATCAAATAAAATGAGTTTGAACTAAGGATCTTTGCTGATGATATTTTACTAACAATGGGAAATATAAAAAATTCATTAAAACATATAAATAGTTCTTTGAGTCATTTTGAAGAAATCTTAAACTTATGATTTAATCATAATAATACAAGTGCATTATTAATTAATAAAAAAATTAAAATTCATACAAAAAATATTCTAACTTTAATTGGAATAGCAATCAAATGAAATACCTTGGTATAACCATTATGTCTAATAGTAAAGAAATGATACAAACATTCAATAGGTTGTTGATACAATTTTAAGTTTAGTCACAAATTGGAACAAATTCTACTTTACCATGGACGAATGGTTCATCAATTAATTTATTTCTTTTTATTTAGCGTTAGTCTACCAGCATAGTCTGACTGAGTGAAAGCCTATTTTCATTGGAGGCCCGGGGAGAAAAGCTCCAGTAACAATAATAAAAATACAAGTTATACATATAAGAAGTACATAGTTACATAGTTTAAAAATGTACAGCAGTAAAAATTAAAGAACAAACAAATTAATTAGGTACTGATAATAACAAGTATATATACACTGACGGTTATGTAGTATTACAAAAGGCAGGTGAGCAGGAAGATCTTGCAGAACAGTACACAGCTAGAGAAAGTACAGTAAAGAGAAGTAATAACTAGAGAAGAGATTAGAATAGAAAGGAGAAGAGTGAGAAGAGAGAAGGGATGAGGCGTAAGGAAAACATTGGTAAGTATGTGAAAAACAGCAGGACAGGTTGTAACAGAAGAGAAGGGGATAGTAGATAAAGCAATAAGTAAGTCATTACGATATACGATGTGTTCACAGAGTGGTAGAAGAGTAAATGAGAAGCTAATAAAGACTGGAAGGGAATTAACTAGGAGAGGTACCAGTTGGATTGGCAAGAGTTATTATATGCTAGGGGATAGTATTCCAAATTCTGGAGATGTAGTTAGAGAAAATGGAGTCACCAGCTTTGTCGTTAGATTTAGAGACTTGCAATAGTAATTTGTTGGAGGATCAAAGCAGTCTAGTGTTAGAATAGGGCAGAAGTACTGATTGAAGAGCAGGGAGTTTTTCAGGTTTTTGTACTAATCTGTGAGTGAGGGTACACTGAGTGTAAGTTAGGTAATGAGGTAGCTGTAGCCAATTTAGTTGCCAACGGTCTGTGATGTGATCTATGAGAGGAGTTAGTAGCAAATTTTGCTATTTTATTATAGCAAGTTTCAAGCCTAGCCAGATCAGATTTATTAATATTAGTAAAGAGAGAAGAGGCATATAGTAGGGAGGAGAGAAGATGGGTTCTGGCTATTGCATGTCTTCTATTAAGGTGCTAATTCTCCCTAAAATATTGTTTGTCTTACAATCTTTACTACTATCTCCACCAAAACATATGATGAAGATAAATAATATTCTGCTTAATTTTTTTGGCATCCTAATAAACCAAGAGTTTCTTTTAATGGGCACAGAAAGGGTTGGGATAAGGGTGGAATATGATTCCCTGATATTCAATTGTATGCTGCTTTAACAATTGTAAAAGTTATAGTGTTGTGGATAAATTCATCCTATGATTCAAAATGGAAACAAATATATCAAGAAATATTATTAGTAAATAATAAATAGTTCACAATCAGTCATAAACAAATAGTACCTAATAGTTTTATAAGGTTATTAAAAGATATTTATGTAAATGGTGTTATACCTTATTCTCAAATTCCCTATTTAAATAACATAATTTCCTCTTTCCAAAAGTTCACATATTATAACCATTGTATTAAAGCCTTAATACTTTCTATATTTCCAATTGCATATACAAATGATTGCTTAAAAACTCATAACTTCAACAAAATGCTAGTACTGAAACAACAAAGTAATTTAATTTATTGGCATCAATTCTTAAATTACACTCTTATATATACCTTTGAAAATTTAAGGCCCAAATATAATCAAGAATTGGAGAATTTGGTAATTTTACAAATACTTAGATACATTGTGAACACAGAAGTAAATAAAATATTTAACCAAGATAAGAAATTGTTCCACAAATTATCGGAATTCTTAATAAATGTCAATAATAATGCAATGAAAAATAAAGCATATTTGTCACACGTATTAAATTTTTAAGTTAGACTTCACATATTTAGACAATTCCTATTAGAACTACTCCTCAAAATTAGTAATGAAGATTTCTCTGAAGCATACAAGAAATTCATATTAAAATCTACAGATAAAACTACATCTTCATTATATTGGAAAAATTTCACTTGGAAATTTTTACACAGAGCTTTAGTCACTTATTATGTATAAATCAAATGTAAAAAAATTAAATATTGGAGATGTGATTCTGAAATAATACTGATTGGGTGCATATGATATATGAATGTGAAGTCATCTCCCCTTTTTGGAAAGAAATTAATTTATTCAAGCTGTATAGTCAGATAGATGTAATATTTCTAAATCTGTCATTATATTTAAGGCTCTGATTCCTGAGATAATATCCAAATCCAAAGAGCCTCTTCTTTGGTCTATTCTTGTTATAGCCAGAAAAGTAATTACTAAAAATTAGAAAAGTAAGGTTACCCCTCTAGTGCAGAAGATATTATTTAGTATGCTAAAAATTGTTTGCAGTAGTGAATTGCATACTATAAAGATGAGAACTGCTAATATTACACATTATCAGTCTTGGCTTAAAAATAAAAACTTGCTTGAAAAATATTAATTGTTGTTGATGTGTAACTTTGATGCATTGATTAGCTGTAGACCTATATAAATAGCTATTTGTTTGTTTTATAACTGATTTATTTTAAAACCAAATACAAATTTTAAAAAAGCAGCCTTGGGTAATTTTTTTTCAACTAATGCTGAGCATGGCAAAGAAAAATTGGAGAGTAAGGTTTGCTGCATGCATGATAAGAAGAGGTGGGTTTCAGGCAGCTGGGAAAAGTTTTGTCTGCTGAGTAGCCTGAAAACTCAAGATGGATCCCTTCTTTTCAGATAAAATATTACCCTGTGATAATGAACTAAATGAAGAGAGCAGTGAACACTGATTAATGGATGGAAAAAAATGCAGCTTTGTAGAAAGAAATAACACCGGGCATATTCAGAATGAAATCTGAAGAAAGAAATATACTTTAAATTCAGATTCAAATACTGAACAGTGCCAACATTAGAGGCCATATTCACCAACCACTACACAGATTCATTATGCTGGTGACTTAAAAATGATTCCCATCAAAGTTTTAATACACTATTTTTATGAGACTGCTGTGTGAATATAACTAGTGATACTATTTACGTCATTGTTCTGAGGTGATACCGTAAAGCAAAAATATAAAATCTCATCTTAGGTTGAAAAAAATGATTTGACCACAGAGCTGAGAATTAATAGCTGTCACATTCATTGATATGAACCAGTTTTTGTATTATGAGTTTCTATTGAAGTCAGTGATTATTTCCTTCATTAAATAGCTCCATTTATCACAATTATCACTAATCAGTCCGCGGTGGTGGTGCTGCAGTAGCGTTGTCACCTCACAGTAAGACGCTGTCCAGTTCGATTCTCAGCTAGAGCGTCTTCTGCGTGGAGACATGCGTGAATGGGCGTACCTTTGTTGAAGGTTGTGCATCAGGGCTGGCAACTCGGTACGTAAAAATCAACTGCCAATCATTAGCGGACCAGAGTTCCACTGTGGCGACCCCTAACCGGGAAAAGCCAAAAGACACAAAAAAATCACTAATCAGTAACTGATAAATTTCAGTTTTTCTCACCTTGGAATTATGGCATGTTTATGTCACATGCACTTTTTGAACTACACTGGTCAGAATTGTCAATCCTGTTTACAAGATATATTTTGGAAACAAACTATATAACTGTCATTTCAGTCAGAATTGTATATTGAAAGTGTGGCACACTTCATGACACAGGGTTCATGCGAAGCATGTTGAAAACTTAATATAAAATGCTTATGAAATACTAAAGTTACAGCTATTAGCTAATGAAGTTAATTAAAAAAAATGAACCAAAACACCCCGCAGAACTTCGCTGCAGTGATTGCCTCACTTTGCAGCTGGTAGATTAAAACTGCAAAGCATTCTACAGTTCAGGAAAGAAGATAACCTTGGTCATGCAGTTCATATTAGATGATACAGATATGGGGATCATTGATTCTAAGGTGAAATGGTCTTCTGCATGTTTAAGTCAAAGTCAACAAAGGTCAGATTCTTCATGTGATATCCGATGAGATCAGGCTTATTTAGAGTTGTATGACAGTAGGTGAGTATTTGAAATGAATCAGCAACTGTCAGATTCCTTATAATTGTGAATATTAGAAATGAAAACAAATTCTGCTTCCTATCATCCAGAAATAGCATGACATTCATGAAAATATGTTTCAAAGCACAGAATACCCTCCGGCTTTTGATTTTTTTTGCACACGGTTCTGGTTGTCTGTGTCATGAATACATTAACATATTTCTTAGTGGCACAGTTGTAGCCCCTGTTCCATTGTTCACCCAAAAATGCTAATTACACTATGCAACAAGAATGTGACAGGGTAGTGTTGACTCAACAGCCTATTCCCCTTAATGTAATGTATAGTAAAGCTTCTGTATAGGGTCCTACCTCCATAACATAAAATAATATAGTACCTGTCCCCTCTCTCCACCCATTGCACTGAATACATTCTCACTGATCCCAGTTCTCTTAATTATATACATATATTTATATCTATATTTCCCAAATCAAAGAGTAAAAAAGTGATGCAAAACTTACCATAAACTGCAGTAACCACTTGTCCTAGCCTTAGCAAATTAAAATGGTGTCATGTTACTGCTGCCATGAGGAGGGGGATTTCTGGAATGAATACCTTAGTCTCCACTACACTACTGACTTACATGAACTGAAGTACTAGCAGTTCACCATAGATAGGCTGAGGAGGAAGGGAGAGGTAGTCCAGGGTTTAGAATGTCCATCTTCATCTCTGTTCCTGCTAGGATGGGGACAGTGGAGGATGCAAGGATTTATCAAAATGGAGGCAGATAAAAATCTCTGACTGGAGATATGATACCTAAAACTCACAGTACACTAATAATGTAAATGTCAAGTTCTGCTGTGAATTATAACAATTATAAGTCAAGGTAAGTACTAAACGGAAAGTTGTACAGAGACATCAGTTCAGAGATGAAAATATTTTAGTAATGTAACGACAGATGTATTTAACCAGGTTCTGCTTCAAGAGGGTGAAATATTATGAGATTAGACAGTAAACCTGCATTTGTTTTGGGTCAAATCCTAAACATTTTAGTAATCCTCCATTTTATAAGTCAGTAAACATGCATAATGTAATAAATAGGTTTTGTGAAACAAGAACACTATCTTCATATGCAGTCTAAGGAATGGATGCAGCTGTAAGTATGTTTTACATGTTTGCTAGATTCCTTTTACATCCCATATATCAATGGCATTTAGAATATACATCATGCATACTTGTATAAATGTGCCTTAGTTGAATAGTCATTTCTAAAAAACAGAAAATAGTAAATCTTGCCTAATCAATTGCCCTGCAAGAGCACCGTCTCGTCATTAGTATACGACATTTCCCACACTGGTATCTCACCATCGAATTAATCAAGGACAGAGTGAAAACATCACATTTTACCAAGTGATGAAATATAGCTATTAAAGATGAACATTTCATTTCCTGCTCAGAATAATAACAAACATACACCTGCTCTTCTGCTAAATAAGTATGCATTTTAATAGACTTCAGTGTACACACATCTACATGAAGTGATGTACATCAGACATTTCTACTAAAACATTCACACAGCATGTTAAAGAGGTTTGCTGGCATGCAAATGGTGTTTTGTGGTCTTATTCAAGAGCAATTAACCCAGCTTTTATCACCCTATTTGTCTAATTTTTGACATATAATTAAACAGCATATTTAATTGAAGCAATTTTTCAGTAATAGTGTCAAGGAACATAACAGCTGGAAAGCTATTATCATCCACACATTTGGCTGATGTACAACAAAGATCAACTGCACAGTTTAAAAAAAAGGATAGGAACAGGCTGAACTCTGAAGCTGGTTTTATTCAAGAAAGATGTGATGGTCTAGTAGCTGTTATCTTCTAAATGTTTGTGAGGAATACTGAGCAACACAGACAGACAGACAGACTGGCAGACACACACGTGCACACACACACAAAAAAAAAATATTTTGCCCTAAACTGTGCTGCAACTTAGCATTTCTATGCAAATAAACTTTGAATAATCAAATTGTAAAAGTTATGTTTCTCTTACATGGTCACAGCTAAGTGTGTCTCTCTCTATCTCTCTCTCTCTCTCTCTCTAGGTGAAGTCATAAAGTAGCTTTAAGTATAATTTTCTTACCCAAGGAAGACTATATACAGTTAATCAGTAAGAGAATATAAGTGAAATGCAGTTGTTAAAACTCTCACAAAATGGAGTTCCCTATTTGCATATTATAATCTAAAAATATTTAAAACAATTTCTATTGTGATTCCTCATTCCATGGCAAAGAAAGGGTGTATCATGTTACCCAAATGTTTAACTATTGTAGTACTTGATGATGTGTAATGCAGAACATGAGACTTTCCAATATGGGTTGGTAAAGACTTAGAAATATGATTTGTAGGGCTACAGATTTAACTAAAACAAAGGAAACAAGATGTCTGACAATAAAATGAACACGTCAGAAACAGGTAGTCATCTCTTCGGAAGAAATTCTTGATGGAAAAGTTTGCAAGAAGATGTATGCAGTATCTATCCAGAAAAATATTGTCAAAACAGTGAAATGTATATGCAAACATTTATAAGCCTTTCCTTTTCAAGGTTTCTTGTGAGAAATGTAAATTATCCCCATATTTTTTCAGAGATAATTTGCTTTTCTCCCATAATGCCCTGGAAAGGCAGGTTTGTAAATAGGTGTGTACACGTAAACTGACATTTAAATAAACTGCTTCTCTTTCTAAGTCCTTATTTCAGGCTTATGCTACTGACAGAGCAAGGTGACTAATGTTAACACTAATAATACCAAAAGAAATAATAAAATTAATAAAGAGTAATAAAGTTGTATAATGACGATGTCGCGGTGGTACAGCAGTAGCATTGTTACCTCACAGCAAGAAGTTCTCCCGTTTGATTCTCGGCTGGGCTTGGGAGTGCCTTCTGTGTGGAGTCTGCATGTTCTCCCCATGGTTGGGTAGCGTTAGAAAGACATGCGTGCATAAATGGGCGTGCCTTCGTTGAAGGTTGGGCGTCAAGCTGCCACCTCGGCGTTTCGTAAAAATCTACTGCCAATCATTAGCGGACCGGAGTTCCGCTGTGGCGACCCCTTACAGGGAAAAGCCGAAAGACAAACAACAACAACATAGTTTCTGAAATCATTCTACAAAAATATTTATTATCAGAAGCTTGTTTTTTCAGCTTTTGCTAAAATACATGAAAATTATCCTTCCACACTTGATATACTCTGCTTTTGATGTCACTGACTGTGGCCTGCCTGTTTCCCCCAGCTATGAGTTTCAGTTCTTGGCAATTCTCCCAATTTCTAAAAAAAAACAGGCACGTTGCCCCCCTGTAAATATAACCATGTTTGGTAATGTTGCTGCTGCTAACATCACCAGCTGCTCCAGAACCTATTTACTTTACTGAGCTCCAATTTGAATTTTTTAGGAAATGGTGGACTGTTCTGTGGGACATGATAGGCAGATTTGTGGCAGACTAATCTGAATTATTACAGTCTGTGGTTCCACATTGACAAGTAAGTGGTACTGAGTACATTTTATCAAAAAGCTATATGCATGCAGTTGCCACTTTAATACATATGCCACTGTGTGTGCCCTGAACTATTATGGGTAATATGTCTAAACTGCATGGTGTCAAAACTAACCAGATTTATTCTACTTAAACCACCCCTTACATGAGAAGAGTTTCAAAATAAGAGCAGTGGTGTGCAGAACCTTACTTGCACACTAAGAGGTTTAATTTTAATGGAAACTCGATTTATGAAATAGCACTGATGGTCTTGTTTCATGGCGCTCTTTGCTTTTGTTTTATCCTCATTAAAATCCTTTCCTCTATATCCCACTGTCTAGTCCTAGGAGACATTTAAGTAAGAAAGCTGTTTGGGTCACCTTATCATGGACTGGGTAATCACCACCCAACCCACATTTGCATTATCTGACATTTTTAGAAACAAGACACAGAATTATACCTATTTTCAAAATTTTTTGAAGATGGTGGAATACCATTCAAAGATGTTCAAAACTTGATGTAATTTACACCTTTACAAAATTATTTTTGTAGATATGGGGCATCAAAGTGTGTGCATCAGCTACATATACTAGATTTATTTCGCACATTATTGTTCAAAAGAAACTAGTCTTGTCAAACAAACATGCAATGCATAGAGTACCGTGACTACACTCTAAAATTGGAGAAAAAAACAGGTTTGTTCAGTGCCATTAAGCTCTCTTCTCATGCTAAAGCATTAACACAGATCAGCAGCCAGCACAGGACAGCAAGGGAAAGAACAAAGAATTTTAAAGCACATCACATATTCAGATGAAATGAAAGTTATGTACTTACTATAACATTAGATCCATGTTGTCCGATTTTCATCCGGTTCAAAACGTATGGGTTGTCGGATCCAGCAACAACTGACCTCAGTGCCAACTTCAAAGTTTTATAAGATCCAGAGCTCTGACTCCTCTCCTTCCTTTAATTTCCTAAGTTCTAACTCAGAAGCCTAGACTGAGTTTGTCCCACCATTCTGTAATATATAAGAAAATACGACCTAAGGGGACCCCTCCCCAGAAAGAAAGAAAGAAAAAGTCTTAAGGTACATAATCCCAAATTGTTGAGGAACAGTCGATCCAGTCTCATGTAACTGTGCACAGACAGGAAGTAATAAGTGTGATGATAGGAGGTACTGCCATCCATGCCAGGAGAAGTAGAGCAGTGGATGTGTCACATATGCCAGTACAACTAGCTGGAATTTTGTAAAGAATTATATGCCATTTGTGTATGAAACTGATTTGTACAGATGCTTGATTTGCTGAAAGAATTTTAGTATATACTGTCTTTTCAAACTGTTGCTAGTATGATTATTAGCTTGAATAAAAAGATGCAGGAATTATATAAAATATAAAGGGTTAATTTAGAAATAGTATAAAATGCAGAAAAATAGTAAGTGTGTGGGCAAGCATAAACAGCTTAGTTAGGTTTTGGCATCCATGTAAAGCAGTATGTTACTGAGAAACAAAGTCTGTAAAAATAACTGTGAAGATGGCAGCTGGAAGGACATCAATGAAATAAAGAGATGTAACATCAAGTTTCAGATAGTGCTGGAACACCATGTTTCAGATAATGCAAGACTGAGTTTCCATGGATCTTCAAACTACAAAGAACCAAGGACAAGGGAACAAAGGAAAACTGTTATACAAAGAAAGAACTGTTATAAAAATATCAGACTTTTTGGTATAAATATGAGTGTAACAGTAAACAAGCTTTGGGTATTTGCCATAGAGAGTTGACAGCATCTGTGTTGCATGCTTGTAGATCTGAAAAGAAATGTGACAATAAAGCGTATTAACTGAAACAGTAGTCTTTGTGTATTTATTGTACTCAGTACAATACAGTATTAAGATTAGATGATTACAATAAATAGTTAAATGAACTGTGGTACGCATGCATGTAAATGCAAGTAACAGCAAGAAACCAACAGAAGGCAGTATATAATTTTTCAGTGATGAGCCACAGTTGACGGGCCGAATGGTTTCTTATTGTGACAACTACAGCTTCTTTTTTATTTTATTCAGTTAGCACGTTCCGTTCCAGTGTAAACGTTTGCCTCCTTCTTTTGTACAGTATCCAGTAGCAGAACAGTGCATCTCTGCAAATTCCACAGGTCTTGCACATTTACACAAAAGAATCTGCTAGCTGTGTTTGACCTCCTTTTCAGAGAATCATTGAGGGACTTTCCAAGCTTTCTCGATGGAAGATCTGGCCACCTTCCACACAAAAACTGGTAATTCTCTTTTTGTTTCTCATTCTACAGCATGGATGCCATAAACAAAAGAACTGTGAAATGTAAGACTACCTTTCAGGTAGATAGTAATGACAGTCCAGCACATGTATGGTCAGAATTTAAAGATTGGTATAAACATAACTGTAGCACATGTAGTACTTTACTAGGTAAAGTTCATGTCAATGCTTTATGTACGTTTGATTGGTATCTTAAACAGCAACATAATTTGTATGACAGTAAATGTTTATTGTGCAAGTTATATGAAACTGCTTTCTGTGTGCAATGTCATAAATGTAATGGTAAACAACCAGATGCATTATGTCCTGTCACCACATGTAAAATGTTAATTTCGGAGTTACAATATCAGTCAAGTCAGTTATTTACAGAATCTTCTGTCCATCTTGCTAGACGAAAGTGGCATAAAAACACTACACATTAAAAAACAGAAAAAACAGAGTCGAGGTTCATGGTGAACTGACAAAAAGATTTAATAAACTTCTAAGACACAGTCAGAGTGAGTTCAAAAAGCTCAGACAACATATGCAAACACTTTTTCAGAAGGCCATAAGAGCTTTAAAGTCAGCAGAACAGAATAATCTGGTTAGTAAAGAGTTAAAGCAACAGCAGTTAACTACGCTGATAGGAAATAATTTACGACATACTATTCTACATTTACAAAATGGCTAAGCGTGCACAGCACAAACTTGCATTTAGTTAAAGCAAGGCACTTAAATGGTGATTTTCAAACCATTTCAAATAACAAAACAGTTCTAGAGTATAAAAATCAAATGAGAGTAGTTAAACGCAGTAAAGACATGACGTTACAAGACAGACATGCATGTATTTTCTTTTCACCTAAAGTGCAGCAAAAGGCAAACAACAGCAAATGTAAATCATGTAAATATATCTGTTTTAGGCATGTGTTAGTTAAGTCAGAGAAAGAGAAAAAAAGTATGTGAGCTCAAATCTTTCCAGGCTGGAATGGGTAGTCACAAGGAATGTTGCATAAGATAAAATGTTACTGGTACTAAAATTTATAAGGTCAAAGAAACAAGACTGGTCACCAGGCCAAATGGCTTACGTTTTTCTAAAACATTACTGTTAAGCATTCACATACAGCATTAAGCAAGAAGCATAAAAAATTACAAAAATACTGTTTAGTAATTGTAATAAGATGTCATACTTGTGTATACATGTCATTAATAATCTGTTTGCAAGTAAATACTACGAGTACAATCAGTACATGGGCTAAAGTATGCAGTTAAATTATGCAGGTCCCTTTACAAAAAGCGAGGGTACAAATAGCTAATAGTAACAGTAAATGGCTTTTCAAAATGGGTAAAAGAAATTCCTACTACAACTTTGACAGTATAGGCAACAACAAAAGCTTTATAAAAATATTTTCTGTTTTTGAAAATTGCCAAAAAAATGAGCAAATGTGTAAGACCAAAGTGTCACAGTCTAGGTCACAGCCAAAAGGCAAGCATACATTTAATTCTCACAGCATAAAGCAAATAAACAATACTGCAATAAAATGATGTATACTACAGGGGGAAGGGCATACTTTCAATTTTACACTAACTGTGTAAACAGTACTGCAAAAGAGACTCAAATAAAGGTGCAAAGTGGTAATACCAAAATACATTTTAATGTTTCAAGTAATGTAATTAGCAGTCTTCAGTTTAAGGCTAAGTTTGAAAACTAGACTGAGTGTACATTACAGACATGTATATACAAATGCAAAACCAATCTGTACAAGCAAGTATATTCTGTACAGTATATAGTAAATGGTTTATCTATGTAAATAGACAAGTTTGCATTCAAGTGTTATATGTATAGAGTAACAAGTCAAAGCTTGACATTTGTGACATATGTTTTTCTTTTCAAAAAACAAGACTGCAATGCCTTTGCAATAAAATCCTCAACCATTGTCAATACATTACTGTATTGAACATCACTGTATAGAGTGATATTCAGATTCATCCAGTTCTAATAGCAATGGTTATCATCATTGTGTTGACAATATAAAACTGTGTTAACTTGTTGTATTTAAAGAAAAGTAAAGGTTTTGGTTCCCAATGTGTCTCTAGTTAATAGCCATATAACTTGGCATACTGATGTAGACAGTTTTGCATTTAAAATAAAACAGAGTGAATGTATACAGTGATAGATATGTTTAAAATGTATAAATGCATGTGCACATCTATTTGCTAGTTAGATGCATATACAGATATGTTGCTATAATATATGTAGAAATGATATAGCTAGTTAAATACATGTATTTCTGTTTGCTAGCATACATATATTCTGGCACAACTTGATACAAGCTGAATGTTCAGTGTCTGGAACATGATTCAAGGACTATAGATAAAAATGCAGCTGCTACACAAGGCACACAGTATTCAACACAGACATCTGCATTTCATTTGCATCATTCTAAACATCAAAATAGAAGGAATTACAATATTTCATGAATAAAACTTAGTTGAGAAAATGCTACACAAAATAGACCACAAGACAAAGACAATTTCAGTTGTAAAAAGCATACAGCATTTATGTTTGGGAGGATAATGTTTAACACAAATATAACAGCATGGTTAGCTAAACAAGGTCAGGCATACATAAAAGTAGAGAAAAATAATCAAAGACTAACATAAACATTTCAATAAACAGCTCTATCTCTATTAGATGCTGTACATTACCTCAAAAATATAACAGTTCTGACAAGGGAAGACATCATGCAAAAATGTCACAGTGTGTAGACAATAACCCAAAAATAAAAATAAACACAACAGGGGGAAAAAAGGGCATGATTTCTGTGATGCCCGTGCCCTGGCCCAGCAATCAAAGAGCCTCAGTCCTCACCACTAACACCAGAGGGAGCATCTCATATGAGAGGAAAGGATAACAGATACACACAGTAAAGTGAAATTTCCCTTAAGAGCACACAGATATCACAGTCAGTCTGGGGCTGGTCGCTCCCTTGCTCCCCATATCCCCAATAAGACTCCTCATTGGAACAGCTATAGGGTCCAGATCTCAGCCTAGCTGGCAAGCTAAAACCTCCAGTACCCTCTCTGTCCAACCAGTGCTTTGTGTCCCTGCCCAAGTAGCTGACACACCCACACACTTTGAGATAAGTATTTATATAACTTCACAGACACTCCTGGGAAAGGCTGAAACAGATTATCCAGCTGTGCCCCTTTACCCAGACTATACGGTAGTAATTACTGCCACCACCAGCTAATAATTATCAGCTACCCAAAGGCCCTTAAAAGGGTGTCCAATTATTACTGTGCAATATTATTATTCAACAGTACTGTAGCTTAAGCAATCTTAAGGCTTTGGAAGGGCTTATTACATGATCACTTATAAGCATGCAATGTACTCTAGAGCTTAACTTATCCCTACACAAACCAGCGACAGGTAAAAGGATTTTAAAATATTTAATAATAAATAATTAAAACACAAGACAATACTACTACACCACTGTGCTATTCAAGAGTTCAGAGATGACACAGAAATGTAAAATAATTCTGTAGTACAGTTCTGACAAAGCAGAAAAACACTTAATCTAACTTTATTCTAATTTCCTAGCTATTACTACAAGAAAACATACTTCTGAAATAACTTACTTAAGACAAAGGCAGAGTGCTGATGAGATGGATATCAAGACAAAAATGCTTAATAATCCCTGGTTCTCACTGTTTAAATTGAAACTGGTGTTCTGATAAAACATTACATAATTTGTTTACACTTTCCTGGTTCCCAGGCCACACAGAACTGCATTTACATTCTTTTACACTTAGCAATAAAGGACATTCCATATGTAAATTCTGGTAATTAACTTTAGCCTTAACAAAATAGGCAGTATGCTTACTCCAGACTCATCAACTCCAAATTCTAACTTCAAAGGACATACAAGAACATTTGAAATGCTTGGCTTAGTTTTCCTTACAGCAGATGTCAATGCTGCTACAATCTTGAAGTTCAACATTTTACAGTGTTTTCTTTAATTTAAGAAACAAGCCTGCATTTTACATTTATATTTACAAATGCCAGAATTATGTATCAAATTCTATTTGACTAGGCTGGCAGCCTTCACCCTTCTCTACCAGTCTTCACAATTTCTACCAATACTCTGTTTATTTGTATAAACAACACATTAATACAAGAAAAAGATCATGGGTTAAAATACTTACCATTTTGAGTAACAGGCCAGTACTTCATACAGATCAAATGGTAAAAATACCATCCACTTGTACTATGATAGGACAACAATACCAAAAAAAAATAATATTGCATTTCAGTATTACATTTCCAGGTTTTAAAGATACCAAATGTAGATTTAAAAGAGCTTGGTATGAAAACTAGTGAAACAAGATATCTCACAGATTACATGTACAAGCACAAGGGAATCCTACTATTTAGTAAGTCATTACAAGTATCTTTAATAGACAGATTACAATTTAGTACTAATGTATCTAAGTTTGTAAATTGAACAAAATGTTGTGTAAATAGACAATATTGCCTCCAAACTTCAAAATGCTTGTTAAAGTGGCACCACAGTTTATATGTGTGGTTTCAAATAACCCCATGTTAATAGTAAAAGACAAAAACAGAAGCTGACACTGCCCATAATTGGTGGTTCATATTCAGAGGATGGTCATCATCTGGGACCAAATTGCTAAACTGGTTAATGCATCCTGTGTTAGTAGTTTTGGGGGTCATAATAATAATGACAGCTTAAAATAGTTTTATATGCTGCAGCTTACAAAGAGTTGCAATAAGTAAACAAGTCATGATTGTAAATATGAGCAAAGTGGTAAATGCTGTAAATGATAATGCTAATGAAACAAATGCAGTCTTTTCTTTAACTGAAGTTTAGGCCGTTCCTCACACAAATAAAAAAAGGGGAACTGAAAGAATTTTAGTATATACTGTCTTTTCAAACTGTTGCTAGCATGATTATTAGCTTGAATAAAAAGCTGCAAGGATGATATGAAATGTAAAGGGTTAATTTAGAAATAGTATAAAATGCAGAAAAATAGTAAGTGTGCTGGCAAGCATATATAGCTTAGTTAGATTTTGGCATCCATGTAAAGGAGTATGTTATTGAGAAACAAAGTCTGTAAAAATAACTGCGCAGATGGCAGCTGGAAGGACATCAATGAAGTAAAGAGATGTAACATCAAATTTCAGATAGTGCTGGAACACCACGTTTCAGATAATGCAAGACTGAGTTTCCATGGATCATCAAACTACAAAGAACCAAGGACAAGGGAACAAAGGAAAACTGTTATAGAAAGAAAGAACTGTTATAAAAATATCAGACGTTTTGGTATAAATATGAGTGTAACAGTAAACAAGCTTTGGGAATTTGCCACAAAGAGCTGACAGCATCTGTGTTGCATGCTTGTAGATCCGAAAGGAAAATGTAATAGTAAAAAAAAAATGCATATTAACTGAAGCAGTGTCTCTGTGTATTTATTGTACTTAGTACAATACAGTAATAAGACTAGTTGATCGCAATAAGTAGTTAAATATACTTTAATATGCTTGCATGTAAATGCAAGTAACAGCAAGAAACAAACAGAAAGACGTCATATAATTTTTCATTTGTAAAGTTATTTGTGTTAAAATGTATTATTGTAACTGAATGAAATGTATACATTATAGCAGTATATACTGGAAGTGAAGAGGTTAATCTTAATCCAAATGCAAAATATTCTTGAAATTAGATTACTTTATTGGTTATCCCATAAAGGTGTTATCCCACAGTTTTGAATGGAGCCAGAGATATAATATCTGTGCTAGAGAATAGTTATTAGCTCCTGTAGGAAGAGTGAAATGGTTTTATGGTTTTATGACTTCCAGGAGATCTGAGCAAAGCTTTAACTGTGTGTGTATGGTAACACAAAGGTGCTAAAATCCTGTCAGCTTCCAATGTTGGTAATAGCATGGGAAACAGTCAGATGACCAGATGTGTGTGCTCTCATTCTGGAAGCCAAAAATAATGTTTAGATATTAGTAGGAATTCGCTGTCAGCATTCTGTATTCTGCCTTGGATTTGACAACAAGGACCACTCACCCACATCATCTTGCCTTACAGTAGTAGCTTAACTAGGGAACAATAATTCTTTTAGATTAGTCAAGAAAATATAGTAAGATTAGAAGTACTGTTTTTCTATAATGATGTGAAACTATACATCGGTGTTATTTTTAATATTCCCTGTGCCTGAAACTCTGGTGTTTACTGTAAATAGATATTTTATATTTTCTTGTTCTTTTATTATTTATTGTTAAATATATTTAAACGTTTCATTGTGGCTGGTCTTTTTAAACAATAATTAAGCTTTGAGAGTATTTGCATATATTTATTTGGTGCTAACTCTGGCCACTCCTGAAAGCCTGGCGGTTTGATCAACATTACCATTTGTATTAATATTAATTTCACTCAGTATAATTGGATACCCTTTTAACTCATTACATCTGAGTGGCGCCTCCAGGTGCACCCGCAGTTAACTCCTACTTATGCCTGTAGGCATCAATATTACTTGTTCATATTTGCATCAATAATTCCAAAACATTTGCTATGTACAAGGTTTTAAAAGATTTCATCTTAAAGCTTACACAATGGCAAACTCATCTGCAATAATATTTCATCTCTGTCTAGTGCAGGTAAAGAGATCTTAACTGTTGTTTTCATGATATTCATTTATATAAATATAATGTTCTCATTTTTCTAAATATTTCAACAACTAAGTAACACAGACAGACATCCTTAGCCCCATATGAAAGCTCTCAGCTAGATGAATAAATTGCTGCTGACAGTATGTGTCTAACTTGAGTGTTGCTGAGATATTATCCATAGTTTGTAAAATATTACAAACATAATAGTAATGTGTTTACTGTGACTTATAAAATTCAGTTTAAGACCTGGAACCTAAAGAATGCTACTACTATTTCTACTTCTTTCATAACCCCTACGGTTCCAGAGATATGAAAATTTGTTTGAAATGTGAGGACATAATTTGATTTTGTCAAAAGGCTTAGGTTCTGCCCATTGGAAGTTACAGTGCAAACTTCATGAACTCCACTGGAGTGAATGAGTTAAGGGCCTTATAGTAACTGACTGGTAGCAGTGAATCTACCTTATAGTCTGAGGAAAGTTGGTAAAGTGTGTCATCTGTGTCAGCCTTTCCCAGGTGTGTATGTGTGTGAAAATTAAATCTCAAAGAGTGTCTGTGTGTATGTGTCAGCTATTTGGGCAGGGGCATGAAGCACTGGTTTCACAGAAAGGGTGCTGGAGGACATGGCTTGGACACTTGGCTAAGGATCTAGCCCTACAGCTGTACCAGTAGGGAGTCTTACTGGTGACCTGGAGGAAGATGGACAGAGAAATCCAGACCGCAGGCTGATTGTGTGCCCTGTGTGCTCTTAAGGGAAATTTTGCTTGACACAGAGAGGTCTGTATCTGGAAATAATGAGTGTATCCATTTTTATTCCAAGTGAATGTCCCTCTCCAGTGTCAGTGGTGAGTATTCAGGCTCCTTGATTACTAGCCCAGAGTGGGGATGTCACATACTGGAGCTTCTGTAGCCTGGAATCAGTTGTCACTAAAGGTATTGTCTCAGCAGCCACAAGGTAGACATTCAGAATTTCATATCACAGCTTTATTCATTTAATTATTTATTATTTTTGTTAGTTTAGTTTAGTCAGGAAGACCAAGCAAAAGTTTCAGCAGAGGATTATGGAAAGCTGACAAAGAACAGTTGGCCAAGGTGTGTGAAGCCAAAGGACTGGTGTATGCCCACCTGACTAAAGAGGAAATAATTGCAGCCTTGGTCACAGCTCAGACCAGCAACCAGGAGGATAACCAATCTGATGATGGGAATTTGCAGTACTCAGAAACAGGACAGTTCATCTTTTCCTCAGAGGACATAAAAATCCATCTTGAGTTAAAGAGACGTGAACTGGAGGCTAAACGTATAGAATTAGAATCAGTGGAGAGACTGAGGCAGGCAAAACAGATGGAATTAGAATCAGCAGAGATACAGAAAAGGAGAAGCAGCATCAACATGAGAGGGAGATGCTGACTCTTCACCAGGGTCATGGAGGTAATGGGGAAGGGAATAACTGGACCCTAGAAGCAATGAAGGTCAGTAAATTTATTCCACAATTTACAGAGGGTGATAATTTTGATAGTTTTATTCATATATTTGAAAGGGTATGTAAACAGTATAATGCTGACCAAGGGCTCTGGGTATGGTTCTTGAGCCCCTTATTCTATGGTAAAGCTGTAACTGCTGTTTCTAAATTGTCTGATATTGATTGTCTAAACTAGAAAAAAGCCAATAACTGTTTACTTGAATGTTTTAAGTTAACACTGAAGCTTACAGAAAAAAAGTTTTGTTAACATAGACACAAGGCAAATGGAAGTGTGTGTGTTATTATATTGTTGCATTAAGCACTTATTTTCATAGGTGGGTGACTGGGTGGCAGACATTTTGGTGAGGGAACAAGCCCTTAGCACTTTACCTGAGGACATGAGAATCTGGTTGGTAGACCAAGAGTGCAACTCTGCAGATGAACTGGGAAAAAAGGAGGATCTCTACTTAGCAAGCAGGGCATCACTGCACAGGAAAGTGATTCCCCATGCTGCATATGGATATAACGGAACCCATGGTGGGCAGACTAAACCGCCCCAACAGAGTCCACCAGTAACAGGGGAAGCCACTAATTCAGGTACATGGCCAGAATCAAGGGTTAAATGCCTTAGATGTAACCAATGTGGCCATGTAGCATATAGGTGTCCATGGAGGCAAGGTGGGGAAGAAAAGTTGGGGGAGCCAGCAAGTGGGAATAACAATATGCCAGTGGTAAGTTGTCTGGAGACAACAGGGGTACCGAACTATCACAAGAGGTTCTATCCTATATTAGTGGATGGAAAATAGGCCATTGTTAAGAGAGACACACAGCCTCTGACATAACCATTGTGAAGCCTGCAGTAGTTAAAGAGGAACAGTACTCACTTGGGCAGTCCACTCCAGTCTGAGCTTTAGGAAGGACCCCATTCCAAACGTCTTTAGCTAGGGTTCACCTTGACTGGGAAGGTGAAAAGGAAGCATGCACATAGGTGTGTTTGTTGATATCCCTGCAGGTGTCTTGATAGGAAATAGTTTTGATGATGCAGTACCTTGTATGTATGCAGTTACATGCAGTCAGGCTTGGAGACAGGCATGTGGGTCTGGTAGCCTGGGGGAGACCTAGACAGACATCACACCTGAAGCCAGGGATGGTGGTGTGGTTATTTCATGGAGGGAGTTACCCTGTAGCAGTGACCCTGAAGATTAGCCACAGCTGCTGGTTGGTATTAATGTTCCCTTGGACAGAGTGACTCACAGCAAGACGTTCTCCTGTTCGATTCTCGGCTGGGGTGCCTTCTGTGCGGAGTTTGCATGTTCTCCCTGCATTCGCGTGGGTTTCCTCCCACATTCTAAAGACATGCTTGTGGAGCATTCTTCCCTGGGCCTCCACTGAAAATAGGATCTGTGGAACCTAGTCGGACTTTCCCGGTCAATAAATGTTAAAATAAAATAAAATAAAAAAAAAAGGAGTGGTAGTATACAGGTTGACAGGGAGGCACCTCTGTCAGAGGATACTAGACTTCCTATGGAAGGGGAGCTGGGAAGGGTCACAAAAGTAGAGCTGAGACAGGCTCAGGTCTCAGACCCTACACAAAGAGGCTTGCGGGAGATAGCTAGGCAGGGACCTGATTCTCAAGGAAAAGGGGAGTCTGTATACTGGAAAGAAGGGTTACTGTATAGAGAGTGGACCCCTAAGAGAGGGCTAAAGGGTAAGGTAATACAGTAGTTGGTAGTGCATACAACCTACCATCTGGCAGTTGCAGCCATAGCCCATGACATTACTTTTGCAGGTCATATGGGCATAAAGTGTACCAAGAGATGTATTATGCAGAACTTTTATTGGTCTGGCATGGCAAGGGATGTAACAGGTTACTGCAGGACCTGTGAGCAGTGCCAAAGAGTATGCAAGGTAGGAGACAAGGTCAGAGCTCCTTTGATGCCTTTGCCTGTGATTGAAGAGTCATTTTTGAGGGTAGCTCTGGATATTTTGGGGTCTCTGAGTACCCCAAATTCCACATGGAAGAAGTATATCCTGGTGGTAGTAGATTATGCTACTAGGTACCCTGAGACAGTGGCTCTGTCCTCCATCAAGGAAGGAAAAGTGTCAAATGCTTTGTTAGAGATTTTCAGCAGGGTGACTAATAGAGGTGCCAATTTCATGTCAGACCTGCTGGCTTGTCTGTGGAAGCACTGTGGGATGAAGCACCTAAATACCACCCCCTACCATCCCCAGACTAATGGTCTTGTGGAGAGGTTAAACTCTACACTAAAGACTATGCTACAGGCATTTGCAGATCAGTTTAAGAGAGAGTGGGCCAAATATTTCCCCATCTGCTGTTTGCATACAGAGAGAGGTACCCCAGGAATCCACAGGGTTTTCACCGTTTGAGTTAATTTATGGGCATAGAGTGAGGAGACCTTTGGATCTGCTTTGTGATGAGTGGGAGGGTAAGTGTGAATCCCACAAGGAGTCTGTTGCAGCATATATCCTAAACCTCAGGACAAAGTGTAGGGAGCTCAGGGGCTTGGCCCAGGAGAAACTGGCAGGAGCCCAACAGCAGAAAAAGGTCTGGTATGACAGGATGCTCAAGCCAGAGAGTATGCTGTGGGGCAGCAGGTGATGGTGCTCATTCCTGTCAGACACAACAAGCTGCAGGCAGCTTGGGAGGAACCCTTCAAAGTGGTAAGGAATGTCAGTGATGTTAACTACATGGTAGAACTGCTAGGCAGGAGGCAGGAGCACAAATTGTACCACGTTAACATGAAGAAGCCTTACCATGATAAGGAGGCCCTGGTGCTGAGTATTTATTGTAGGAGGCAGGAGGAGTCTGAGGGGATGTATGGCTATAGCAAGCCAGCTAGCAAAATGCCAAGTTAGTACAGTGGCGTCTAAGATTGCAGGCATGTGATATGAAAGTGCAGCACTGTAGTGGGATCAGCAATGCCAAGGCAGATGGGATCTCAAGACAGGGTATGGGGTAATGTATTCCCAGGTCGGCTCATTCCTCTCAAGCAACATTTCTCAAGCGGCACTTAAAAAACAAGATTGAGTCTTCAAAGGAGGGAGAGGTGTGATGATAGGAGGTAATGCCAGCCATGCCAGGAGAAGTGGGGCAGTGGATGTGTCACAAATGCCAGCACAGCTACCTGGAATTTTGTAAAGAATTATATGTCATTTGTGTATCAAATTGATTTGTACAGATGCTTGTGTTTAAAAATGTCTTTGTAAAGTTGCTTGTGTTAAAATGTATTATTGTAACTGAATTAAATGTATACATTGTAACAGTATATACTGGAAGTGAAGAGGTTAATCTTAATCCACCTGACTTTGTAAAATATTCTTGAAATTAAATTACTTCATTGGTTAAGCCATAAAGATGTTAACCCACAATTCTGAATGGAACCAGAGATGCAATGTCTGTGCTAGAGAATAGTTGGTAGCTCCTTTAGGAAGAGTGAAATGGTTTTATGGATGTATGATTTCCAGAAGATCTGAGCAAAGCTCTAGCTGTGTGTATGGTAACACATAGGTGCTAAAATTCTCTCATATTCTAGTGTTGGTGATAGCATGGGAAAAAGAGTCAGAT
Organism: Protopterus annectens; assembly: GCF_019279795.1. Classification (NCBI taxonomy): domain Eukaryota; kingdom Metazoa; phylum Chordata; order Ceratodontiformes; family Protopteridae; genus Protopterus; species Protopterus annectens. The sequence goes on along the minus strand of NC_056725.1, from coordinate 601,175,405 downwards.
GACCAGATGTGTGTGATATAATTCCGTAAGCCAAACATAATATTTAGATATTAGTAGGAGTTCAGTTTCTGGTCTCACAGAGAGGGTGCTAGAGGACTTGGCTTGGACGCTTGGCTGAGGATCTAACCCTACAGCTGTACCAGTGGGGAGTCTTACTGGGGACCTAGAGGGAGACAGAGAGAGAAATCCAGACCCTGGGCTGACTGTGTGCCCTGTGTACTCTTAAGGAAAATTGTGCTTGATGCATAGAGGTCTGCTCTGGAAATACTGAGTGTATCCATTTGCATTCCAAGTAAACATCCCTCTCCAGTGTCAGTGGTCAGAATTCAGGCTCCTTGATAACTGTTCCAGAGTGGGGACATCACAATAAACATCCAATTCTCTCAACGTCATAGGTGATACTTTGTAAGAGAGTAGGTGGAAGGGACCTTGAAAAGGACAGACATCAGACAACATGGATTTAACATTATGGTAAGCACATAACTTTTGTATCTAATGCTGTCTCTTTTTGTCATTTCAAACATATGGGACACAATCCCAAGCTGTTAAACATGGTAGTATCAAGGAAAGACATTCCTGAGGATGGTGGGCCCAAAGGAGGAACGTGGTCTGGACTGAGTGTACAGTTTATAGTGAGACACAAAGGTATGTGGCTGTGCGCAAAAGTCGTCAATGGATAATCCCCTGTTAAAAGCCATAGAAGTAGAGACTGCTCTGGTTGACTGTCTTTTGTTTATCTGGTAAGGGTAAATTATTTTTATTGTATACAAAAGAAATGCAATCGGAGAGCAATCTGGATAAGGTAACTTTAGAAACTGTCTTTCCTATCTTTAGGTTGGAAGAGGAAATGAATAATTGATCATCCTTTCTGAAATCTTTTGTTCTGTGAATCTAGAATCTGAGTTGTCTGTGAACATCTAACATGTGTAGTGAGCATATTTGTTTGAAACTTTGAGTACCTTGGAAAGAAGTTAGGTAAATGTATTGATTTATTTAAATTAGTTTTGGATGCCACTTTAGGAATAATGGATGTATTGGTCCTAAGGGAAACTCTATCTTTGTAGAACACTAGATAAGGGGGCTTTAAGCAGAGGCCTTATAGTTCTGAGATTATCTGGATAATGTTACTGCGACTAACAAAATTGTTTTCCATGTCAGAAATTTTAGGTCTGCAGTGGTAGCAGGCTCAGAAGGAGCTTGGGTTAGAGTTTGGAGCATAATGGTGATCTCCCTTGGGGGTACCAAGTCTCTAATGGCTTGTCTCAGCAGAAAAGAACCTTTGAGGAAGGCTTTTAAAATTTCTAAAGAGGCTATCAACATGGCTTTACATCCAATATTCTTCTTTTGGCTTTTCCCGTCAGGGGTCGCCACAGTGGAACAATGGTCCACATAACAATTGACAGTGGAGTTTAATGGTGTCGAGTTGCTAGCCAGGCACACAACCTTCCACAGAAGACACACACACACACACACACACACACACACACACACACACACACACACACACACACACACACACACACACTCACACCTAGGGGCAGTTTAGTGTCCAATCCACCTGCAGCACGTCTTTGGAATGTGGGAGGAAACCGGAGCACCCAGACAAAACCCACATGACTGCAGGGAGGACATGCAGACTCCATACAGAAGGCAACCCAGCCGGGAATCAAACCAGAGAACTTCTAGCTGTGAGGTGGCAATGCTAATTGCTGCACCATCGTGGCTGCCCTCTTTACATCCAATATGAAAATTGGAAATTGCATCCAATTGTACCTTGATGGTTGTAAAACTGGAACCTTTGTCAAAGAGATTAGATAAAAATGCAGGTATGGTAGGAACTGGTGCTGAAAAAGGACTGACATCTTTGGATTAAGCCCAAATCAAAAACCTCCTCCATTTACTGTGATACATTTTCTAGTTGATAGCTTCTGTGAGGCAGAAAGAATGTTGACTATTATGGGGGAAAGCCTGGCATCTCTGGCTTTTCTTAAAATTGGAGGAACCATACAGTTAACTTCATGGACTTCTTGCCTGAAGGAAGCAGTCCAGACAGGTGAATAACTAAATGTAAATAATGGTGCAGCATCTATGGAGGATGTACTAGTAGAGGCCACAGGTAGGAGAAATATGTTTATCAGGGCCAAAAGAAGGCAAAGAAGATCATCCTGGACTTGCACTATCTTGCTTTCTGTATGAATGTGCTCATTAGGGATAAAGGGGAAAGGCACACAGAAGATCTGGTGGCCAATTGTGTGCCAAAGTATCCCTCAGTGCCTGACCCTGTGGAAGGATCAGGGCAAAATACCTGCTGCATTTGTTGTTTAGATAGAAGGCAAAGAGGTTGCAGAAAGGTTGGCTCCAGTGACTAAAAATTGCTTGTGTCACTGTAGGATTGAGGGACCACTCGTGAGGCATCAACATTGTCCTGCTCAATTTGTCCCGGAATACACTGAAGGGCCCCAGGATGCACATTGCTATCAGAAAGCATTGTGAAAACATTACCCATTGCCAGACCCTAATGGACTCTCAACATAGAGGATAAGATTAGGTTCCTCCTTGTTTGCTGATGTACCATATTACAGTCACAATGTTCATCTGTATCGAAATCACACCCTTGGGAAGAAGGTCCTGAAATGCCTGCAGCTCTAGGAGGACTGCTGTCAACTCCAAGATGTTGATGTGAAGGTTCCCTCTGTTGTCAGCCATGTACCTTGGACCATCTTCCCTCCAAAAAGCCCAAGAAGGGATGTATCCATGGTCACTGTTACAATTGCTGAATCCTTCTGGAAAGGATGGCCCTCAGTCACAGATGGGGATGTTATCCACCAAGTGATGTGTTTTTTGCAGACCTGCTTAATCTGAATTTTTGAATCCAGAGGGTGAATGGATTGAGACTACTGTAGTACTAAGGTTGCAGTACCCTCATGTAATAACTCACTAATCGAATCATTAGAATTATAAATGCCAACAAAACTAAAAGTTGCAGGATTAACCTTGTTGGTGATGTTGGTTGATGTAGAACTTGAAGAGCTGTAAGACAAAGTGACAAAATCCTGGAATGGGGAAGGTTGACTAGTTGAAGTTTGATGTCTAGTTGGCATCCTATCAATTCTATACTCTGTGTTGGGCTCAGCTGACATTTTGGCAGGTTTATAGAGATTTCTAAATTCAGAAGCAGCTGGAGTACTTGATCCTAGTGTGTGGGGAGGAGATGCTCAGTGAAGACAGTGAGGAGCAAGATGATGATATACAGGAAGACTTGGATCCCCAGTAGATGCAGGTGCACAACTACTATTGCCATAATCTTAGTGAACAACCTGGGGGCTGTTCTGAGACTGACTGGCATCAGTTTGAATTAGAAGGGATTGGCTCCTTGCCCAAAGCAGAGGAATTTCCTGGATTGCTTTGACATTTTGATGTGATAGTAGGCGTCCTGGAGATCTATACAGCACATCCAATCGTGTTTCCTCAGAAGAGGCAAAAAGGACTGAATTGAGACCATCTGGAACTTCATCTTGCAAACTGGTTTAGGTGACTGAGATCCAAAATGGGTCTGAGGTCCCCGGTCTTCTTTGGTACTAAAAAGAACCTGGAGTAGACTCCGGATTCTAACTGGTCATGGGTGCCAGTTAAATTATGCTTTTTTCTAGAGCTTTAAAATTTCTATGGCTACTACGTCCCATTGATTGGTGGAACACTGGGGACTTTTTTCTTTTTCTGGGGTGGGAGGGGAAAGGGAATTGAACAGCCTCTGGATATTATTCTTAGCATCCATAAATCTGATGTTATTATGTGGCAGGCCTGAGGGTGCACAGAAAGATGTCCCCCAACTGCGTCCAGAGTACAGCAGTCAGGCTACCATTCAGGAGCACTGAAGGGTATCTTAGAAACTGGACCAAGAAAGCCTTGATTATGCCGCCTACCTCTGTCTGTTGGACATTGTCTGTTAAAATTGCCTCTCCTTCTTCAATGGGGAGGTGTGTCAGCTTGAGAGTTGTGGAATATATTGTGTGCTTTGTGGAACCACATCTTCTTCCCAGATCTCTGGTTACCAGAGGATGCTCTTTGCTGAGTGGAGAAGCATACTCCCACTGCAGACAGAGTCTTTCCATCTTGTTGGATGCTGGTGAGTGTATCCTTGACTTTTGGTCCAAAGAAGGTGAAACCATCATAAGGGGCATTATTAAAGGATGACTTAAAGCCTTCTGCAAAATCACAAAGTCACATCCAGGTGTAGTGATGCATGGTAAAGCTGGTGCCTGCTGCTCTGGCTGTACCATCAGTTGCATTAGAGAACAGGTGCATGTCCACATTGGAGAGGGATTGAAAGGTGGAAAGCTGGGAGTCCACCATTTTCTGATCCTCCACAGGCAACACTTCTGAGAGTGACTTGGTGATTTCTTTAGTAAAGTCTCTCTGGAATCTTGTTAAATGGGCTAGGTAGCTCAGTGATGTAAGGGTGAAAGTCAGTGATGCACATTCCTCCTTCCCAAATCTGTCCAATCACCCTACATTCTCTATTAGAAGGATGAACAAATCAGGTTTCTTCCAATAACTCTTTTTTCAGTGGTTGCTGCCACCACCATACCATCTACTGTTAGACCCTTACTCCAGTGGTTCCTGTCTGTTGATGCAGATAATATTTGGTCAGCTTTCTTACAGATGGGCTCCACCACTTCAGGTTCCTTCCATGCATGTAGAGCTGTAAGATCAATAAGTGGGTCAATGGGTGGTACCAGCCAAAACAATTTTGGTCTGGAACCAAGGACCTCCAAGAATACTGACTCATCCAGTGTTGGGTTTTGGGATGACCAACTTGCCCATCGAATCAGAGAGGGAGCAAGGAGAACCTTCCCTTCCTATAAGTCAGGATCTTTAGTGAAAGACTCTGGGAAAGAGGTTAGGTGCTTTCACTTGCATATCTGTTTTCTGGGGGCACCTTCTGGCAGAGCAGTAGAAGGGTCAGAATCAAACAGGGAGCTAAGAAAGCAAACTTCCTCAGCAACCTTTGGTACTGGCTGTTCCTGTCCAACAGGATGAAGAGGCAAAGAAACAGACTGCAGATGGAGTTTGGATGGAACCAAACTGGTTGAAACTACCTTGCCTTTGGTATTTGACAAAACCTTTTCAAAAGCCTCAAAGGCTGAGGCTGCCACCAGAACTGATAACTCCTTCCATTCCAAAAAAGAGAAGGAAACCTCAGCACCAACGAGCCCCAGCCCTGAAGCTGATCTTGGATCAATGCTGTCCAGAGCCACAGCCCCAAGAGGGAGAGGCAGGTCTGAGAATCTTGGTGTTGACTCACTCCCACAGAACTAACGCCAAAGCTTCAGTACTGCATCTCATCTCAATCTGAAGGAATCAGAATTGACTGAGTTGGGGAAACAGTTAGCACTGAAAACATAAGCAGCTCTACTACCAACAAAGGTGCTGCAGTTCCAGTCGTCCAATAATACTGAACCCGAAGGTCGAGTTGGTATGGATATCTGTAATGGAGGGGTAAGTTGGTCAGCACTCAGTACCTTAACAGGGGATGGTGCCAGGATAACCTTGAGCTATATCTGTGTTCTCCAAATTTCTTCAGCATCCTGTTTGCTTTGAGTTCTATGAGGCTACTTGATTATCGAGTGGATGATGCTACTGAAGGTGGCTGAGAATATCTCTCTTCTTCAAAGATTAGTGACTGAAGTCTGGAACTCACTGGTCCCAGTGAGTAAGTGGTGTGTGTAGAAGGTAATTGGGCCAAGTAGATGTTGGATCTGACCTTCTGGGAACTTTGGGGTCAGGGCTGAACTAAGTTGTCAGCCCCAGAGACCTTTTCTTTAAGGTTTTAGAGGGAAATGTGTTCATTTCCTTCTCTTTCGTCTTTTTCTTCTTTATCCTGTCCTTTTGACTTGGGTTTCTATCATTTAAAAGAGGAAGAGGTAAAGGGGTAGCCCCTGTCTGTGCTGGAAGAAGCCCCTTTAAGCAAGTTTGTCCTTCTGGTTTGTAGGGACCTTGCACTAAAAGCTGCACAGGACATTCTATGTCAAGGTGCACGACACCAAGACAATATAAATATTGAGAATGTGGAAGTCTGTGCCCACACTCCGAGAATTTTTTAAATCCAATCAACTACAACATATTGATGGCCCAGTACAAGGAAACAAATCAAACAGCTAGCAAAAAGGCAAGACTATATAACCTTTTTTGTTTGTTTTTTGTTTTGTTTTTTGGGTATGAATACATTTTGAAAAGTGGGCCTTAACTCTAGTACTAACTATACTAACCAATAACTAACTAACCTACTGTAAAAATCCTAATGCTGTCAGTGATTAAACCTTTGCTAAGACTGACAAAGAAAGTGACAGGAACCCTCTCACTGTAGTAAAGGAGAATCAGCGAGAATAAGGAAAATATAACCGACTGCTGAAGGGAGCTCTGCACGCATTCATATCATTCAAACGGTAAACAACATCTGAGCTTACGGGTAGGGGCGGAGTCAGCACTCTGGAGCTAAAGCTCCAGATTCGGTGCAAAGGTCGGATCCCATCGAATCTGACAACCCGTACGTTTGAACAGACAAAAATAGACAACATTTGATCTAAGTGTTTGACAGGGTTTTAAAAGCCCCTTGAGCTTCCTGTCACAATTCTGTGGTGACCAGTTTCTGTGTATTAGTCTTACGTGTGTCACAGTTTTTAAGCTGTAATTATCACTCCTGCATTTCTTTTTTCTCTTACTACTGCAGTACCTGGGGACAGGTTAAGCTCCATGGACTACAGACAATAATGATCAGGTCTTTCGGATTATAGCCCTACTTGTTATGTGTTCTCAACAGAGATGGCAAGATTCACCTTCCGAATAAAAACTTCTTGGCATTCATGTCTCAAGCTCATAGCAGTCTGGTTATGATCTGAGAAATGATGATAGTCTTCTGCATTATTAGACACAATCGGAAGGAAGGAGAGTCCCACTAGCCAAATGAGTGTGTAAAGGTTTTTGCTTATTTGCCACTGCCTAAATATGCAGGTGGGATAGAATTGGTGACCAGTGCTAGCCTTGTCCCAGGGTAAGAATCAGGGAATCGTGATACCTGAGAAGAGAACAGTGCACTTCATAAACATGTAGCAAGATACACAGGGCAACATAAACAGCACTTAAGTGGGCATAATGTTTTTATAATCTGCTGCAACAAGTAGTAAATTCATAAAGTTATGTAAGGTGGATGGAACTCATAAAGGCTTGTTTATAGTACAAGTCAACAAAAATTGCCTATAAGAATCTGTATTTTGCAGTAGTCCTGGTGGTCTGATAGTGCAACTTAAAAGTCAGATCATCAGTAACACAGTGCAAACCCATTTAAGGGGCTTACACTACAAATGATAGCACAAAAGAATGTAACACAGCATTTTACTATATGCATTTCAAATGCTTGATTCATAAACTTGGAGCTATGCAGCACAGAGCTCAGCTGCATGCAATAATGTAATGGTAGACAATGGTGGGCAGCCAAGTGGTGTGACCCAACTCAGTGACTAGCTTCTCCTGTATTTGGGGCATTGCCTGTGTTACTTGCTATAGCCACCCACAACACTGAGTACTTCTTTCACACAAGGTGCCCTACTGTATCTCCCTGAACACTGCCAGGGTTAAGCCAGGTTATTAACATGCTAATTTTTAATCACGTGTGGACTGCCAAGTCACATTAGGTATTTAACCTATCCTATCTCCTTTCTGACTCTCTTCTCCTCTCTCAATATTCATTGAAGATTGGCCCACTTTATAAACTAACATATATATATATCTTACATTACACTCTGCTTGATTGTACTTTACACTGTGCTTGTTCACTTGAATGTATATACACAGTTTTTTTTTAGTCTGAACTGTTCTGTTACCACTTACATTTCTGCATTTCTTTGTTTGTGAAATGTTTTGTATTTCATCCTGGCTGACCCTGAAATTGGTCAATACCATACCTCTCAAGTGTACCTCATTACGAGGAACGTACCTCATTTGGGGTCTTAAAAAGTTCATGTTCCTCAAAGTTCCTCAATGTTCCACACTGATAGACTCTGTCACACATTCAGTGTTAGAAATTTTTTTAAGTGAAATCCATGGTAAATAGAAATGAATCATATTAGTTCATTAAAATATCTTCTTTATAAGTAAAACCAGCATATTTTAACCATCCTATGGCCTTCCTAGTTGAAGTTGTTAGTAAGCCATTAGTATGTGTTCCACATTTTGCCCATTTGTTCCACATTATGAGGGCTAGTGCTCCGCATTTTGAAGATGGAAGGTTGAAAGCTATGGTCAATACTGATCAGTGCATAGCTGCAGTAAACAAAAATAAATAAAGAAATAAATATAAACAAATGTATTAATTTAGCATTGCTATTCATTAAATTAAGTATGCAGTAATTGGCCTTCCAATGCAGCACAGCATACTACTCTATGGTGTCTTTTTATGCTGTACTAAGCAGTATAAATTCACAGCATGCAAGTAACCGCACAGCCTTGATCAATGTGAAATGGATTTTTCATGAATTCCCACCATGTGTTTCTTCAAATGGTGGCTTCAATCTCATGCTTTAGAGGCAAGCCAGGGGATTAAAAAAATTCCTTTGACAAGGCAATCCCAGATGGAAAATCCACATGAAAGTAAGAATTCACTGGAAGATGAAACAAATAATGAGAAACTAAAATAAAATCAATGTTCTTGTTAGTGAAAGTAGTGATGAAACCTGTACTACACTGCACTCCAGACAAAGTTACCCAACAGTCAATACAGAAAAGGAAGAATCCACAGGAAAACAGAGGAAATTAAAGTGAGCAAATGAAGCTTTAAGTGCTGTGCAACAATAAGTTAGAAACTGGATATCTTTACTTATAATAACAGAAAAATATGGAACCTGTTTAGTGAGAACAAATATATCCACTCATCTCCATCTGTTCAGAAGAATTGGTCCACATATGTGGATACTGTGGAACTTCAAGGATGCAGATGATGGCTGAAACAGCCCTTCCCTCACTTCCCTGATTAACCACGGAATAAGAAAATGTGAATAAACATTGAAATATGTAGGCACTCTATCACCCCTCTTCATTTAGTGACCAGCCTTGAGATGAGGGCTGCACCAACCCATGAATGCAGTGAGATGAGGGCAGTAATGCTTGAAGAGGGGTATATTTGTGCAGCATACATGAGGTGGTGTGTTGATACTCACTGTGGAGAGAGTAGGTGTTGCGATAGCCATTCCTGCACCTGTTTCTCTTAAAATGCCTCATTTATAGGGGTATGGTACAGCCTCACTTACATGTTGGCAACATCATTACCACTTATATGTCAAAGCTTCCCCCATTTAATAGTACAGACCATGTTTCCTGTTGTGTCTATTAATCCACACCTCAACATAGGGGGGATTATATGAAAATGTAGATGTGCTGGGAGTGAAACCCAGCATATCACTGCATGTGGGATTCAGCCCCCTTAGAAAATAATACTGCTTTTCCCGCTAGTAAATAAAATAATCGATGGTGGCCATGTAATGCAGACAGTGTAGCTTGACCTGGCCAAGGCCTTGACACCATTCCCAATGCAGGCATCATACAAAAGATACATGCTTTAAAAATCAACCCAGAAAGTGGTAAGATGGACAGCAACTGGCTGAAAAACAGAGCCCACACAGTGTAAGTTGCAGTTGCTCATCAAAAACGTATGAATGTGAGCAGTGGTGCCCTTTAGGGCTCAGTGCTGGGACATCTCCTTTTTGGTCTTTACTTCTCAGATCTCCAAGCAGAGATCCAAGATCTCTAGCTAACAAATTTTGCAAATGACTGCAAATTTGTGGTTGTTGTTAAATCATCCTCTGACACCCAAACCCTCCAGAATAAACTTTTCATAGTAAACAACTGGTGCACTAAAATGTTTTCAAACTGAATGATAAACAGTGTAGCGTCATTACATTTGGTAGACAATCACTCCTTTCATTACAAGGTATTGACAACACACCATTATACAACACACCATTATGAAATGAAAATGTAGCTTGGGAACAAGGTACTTGGCTTGATAGCTCCCTTTCTATTGACCATCATAACACAAAGGTTGTCAGGTCAGGTTTCCTTTATTTAGCCCTGGTGATGGAAATGAAGTGCCTGAGAAAGGTGGTAGGATGCACACTGTGGGACAGATGAAGAAATGAGGACATAAGAGCAGAAGCCAAAGTAGCTCCAATTGCATAAAAGATCAGAGAACAGATTACGGTGGTTTGGGCATGTGTAGAAAAGCAGAAAACAATCTGGTGAGGAAGATTTGGGACAGACAGGAAGAAGGTAAGAGGAAGTGAGGACGTCCAGCAAAGAGGTGGATGGATTGAGTGAAAGAAGATCTGCAACAGTCAGGCATGAGTGTTGAAGAAGGCAGGAGTGTGGCACTGAATTGAGAGAGTTGGCAACAGTTAACATGATACCCTAACCCCAAACAGAAAAATGGGAAAAGGGGGGCTGATGATAATGATGATGATGATGATGATGAAGAAGAATGGCTAAAGGAATATCAGCAAGATCTAAAGAGATACTCTCTCCCCTATACTCAAGATTGATCAGGACAAATATTGAGAACAATGCCCTGTTTGGAATATATCTCATTAAAGACATCAAACAATTAGAAAGACTCAAACATTCCTAACAAAAAAGATCACAAGTCTAAAGTCACTGAGCTAACAAGAGCGTCTGGAAGCTCTATCCCTTTATTCAGTGTATTGTATACATTTAAGGGGAAATTTCTGTCTTGCTTACTGCATCATTAGAGAGCTGACTGTCCTGGACCTCCTGTTTCTTCGAAAGTCCAATATAATGCTAGAACCAGGACCTGAATTTTCACCAACAGAAAAATAAAACACATTGCGGGGGACAGGTTTATAAATCAGTTCCTGCCAAGCTTCTAGAATAAACTTCCTCTACATGTTAAGCAGTGTGAAACACTATCTTCCTTTCAACATAAACTAGATGACTGGATGAGTATACACTAAGTTAGTCCATGAGTGACCTTAGGGAATGGAGGTACAGCCTGAAAGGGGGTACTAGCAAGGTGTGAATGGTCATAAGATACAGTAGCCTTGAAATATCTGTGAAGCTACGTCTGTCATATTTTATGCCAGCAATTTACTTGCTATCAAAACAAATACAACCAGAAAGAGAACAACTCCATGTATAAATAGAGATTTAAAAATCAAAGTAGCAGCCAATTGTACAAAACTAAATCCACCTACAGTGCACTACAAGAGCTGTCTGAGCAGAAAGAAATATTATACAATATCTTTAAATAAATTAGTAGTATGAATGCATGTGTCAGCTAACATAGTGTCATTGGCTGCCTGTAACTTATTGATTTACCTTTCACTTTCAGTTCACAAATTAGGGCTATGCCATCCCTTTGAAAAAGCAAAAATCCCCACACATCAAAATTATTCCCTCACATTCCACTGGGCCTACGGTTTTGAATCACTTAAGCAACTGTAAGAAATCAGGATACACTTGAACAGTTTAAATCTAAGCTAAGAGGACAGCTCTTAAATGAATTTGCTTGTAACTGCTTTAAAGACAATGACTAGAATTTGTATTGCATAATTCTATTTAATTATCATAGCCATCAAATATGTTTGGATGTTTCTTCCACTTATGACACTGGACTCAAATGTACATACTGTAGGTCTGTAAATAGGCCTACATCACTTATATTATTAATGAATACCACAACTTCCTCTATGATATAATTAACTTCATGTATACAGTACTGTACACCTTATGTTCAGTTAACTGCATTGTGCTTTATATAATATCAAATGTGCTATATTTTATGCCTTGTTATTGCCAATTTGCCTTAAGGTTGTGGCTGAAAAGAGTCTGCCATCCAGTTCACCTATCCAGTTAACAAATTAAAAAAAATAAAATAAGCATAATGCATGTGCTGTGTGAGGATTCTTATGTGTGATAAAAAGGCGTTACTTAGGATCATAGGAATTTACTAAGCTATTGGCCCTGAGGCCCTTATAAGCCTAGCCAAGAGTTTAGCCCAAGTTTAGACAAATCAGCACCCGATGCCCCTGTCCAGCAGGGACACGGGTGGAATCCCAGGGATGTATTTTCTATTTCCCATCCAGTTATCCAGGTTGCACTTAAAACAGGGTAAAGAGGTACTCTGCTTGACATGGAGAGGGTGGCTGTTCCACAGATGGGGGAGTCTGTGGGACACAAATCTGTCCTGCCAACAAGTCCTATTGATTTCGCAGACCAGGTTGAGGCTGCACGTGCGGGTTACTCAAGTAGAGCTTGACTTGCAGATATGCAGCAGTCCATCAAGGCGAGGTCCGAGATCGTCTTGTATGCCAGACAGAGGCCACCTCTGAGGAATCTGTATGAAACTGAGTAGAGGAATAGGGCTTTAAGCCTATCTGTGTATGGTAGATTTTTGAGGCCCTGGATTCTCCTGTTGAGGAACCTTTGTGGTCTCTCCAGCTGCTGCATGTGCTTTGCGAGATACATGCTGAACGGGACGTTGTACTCAATAATGGGCCTTATAAGGGAAGAATACAGGGATGTTATGACCTCCTTGTTGCTGGATGAGATACCCTTACTAATAAGGTGGGCCATGTAGAAAGCTTTCTGTACATGGAGGCAATATAGTGGTTAAAAGTCAGTTTGCTATCAACCTGGGTTCCCAAATCCCTCACGACTGATTGCATGCTTAGGACATTGTTATTAATATGATAGTTTGTGGGGGCATCACTCTCCCCAAAGGGGATTATGATGCATTTTTTTGTATTCAGCTTGAGGCCATGTTTCTGGCACCAGTCATTTGTTTAGGTGAGACCCTCTTGGAGGATGTCCATGTCACTAGGGGAATAGATGACACCGCCCAGCTTGCAGTCATCTGCAGATTTGGTAGCCCACTGGTTTTGGCCTGCACCTTAGAAAAGTATATACTAAATAACAGAGGCCCCAAGACCAAATGCTGGGGTACTCTGCTTAATATGGGTCTACTGCTTCCCCTGTTTTGACTAGGTGGTTTCTATCAGTGAACCGATTAGCTACCCATCTGGTAACATATGGATTGATGTCTAGTTGAGAAAGTTTATCCATTAGTCCCGAGTGGGGAATAGTGTCGAAGGCTTTGGCCAGGCCAAGGTAGGCAGTGTACACTGTCTTCCCCTCATCCATGGCTTTGGTGACTGTCTCAGAAAAGTCATCCAAATTTAATAGACATGACCTCCTGTTGACGAAGCCAAACTATGTGGGATCGAATGTTTGCAGGTTGCCAATGTCCTTGTTAATGAGATCCATGGCCTTGCAGATTGGGCTAGTTAGGCTGATGGGTCTATAATTTCCCGGATTGGTGGACACTCCACCTTTGTGTAAAGGGATGACAGTGGCTGTCCTCTACTCAGCTGGGGCAAAGCCAGTACTCAGGCTTTGGTTGAATAGGGCACCTAATGGTGCTGCAAGTTCCTGCCCGAGTTCATGTAGGATGCAGCCTGGGATGATAATGAGTTCCATGGAGGCTGTATTTTTTGCCTTTGAGACAGCAGTGATGACCTGACCCTAGATATAAGGGGAAGGGGTAAGGTACTGGGAATGTCCTGATTTACTGATGGGGGGGGTGACACAGGGGTGAAATTTTCACGGAATCTGTCAGCCAGCAAGTTTATTAGCCTTTATTAGGTACATCAGTTAAATGTTAACTGCCACTGAGATCTGGAGGTCAGCCCTGAGCTTCATTTACTGTCTGCCTACAACTTGCTTGTTCTCTCTCTCTGCTCCTGTGACTTCCCTACAGGCATTCCACTTTCATCCTTTCTCCACATATTGCTTAGGTTTACTGGCTATTCTAAGTTATCAATAAGTTTGTCTGCATGTTTGTGTGTGTGTGTGTGTGTGTGTGTGTGTGTGTGTGTGTGTGTGTGTGTGTGTGTGTGTGTGTGTGTGTGTGTGTATGTGTGTGTGTGTGTGTGTGTGTGTGTGTGTGTGTGTGTGTGCGTGTGTGTGTGTGTGTGTGTGTGTGTGTGTGTGTGTGTGTGTGTGTGTGTGTGTGTGTGTGTGTGTGTGTTATCTACTGAAATAGCATCTCATTAAGTGGGTATCTAGCCTTGCACTCATGATTTCTGTGGCTAATTCAGTCTTGAAATGGATAAGTCGTTGCTGTTAATGGATGGATGGATGCCATGTTACAGCCAAAATACCAAAATAACACATGGCTTCATCCAGGAGTCATACATTCAGATATTTAGATCGTTCATAATAGCTGAGGGTGCATACAATGCCATCTGTAGTTAGGCTGGAACTGTTTGTCTCTAGCTGCTTTCTGGAACTGTACTCAGTGACATGACTGTGTAAATCTGGAACTAATAGTTCGGAGTACATACAGTGCCATCTGGAAGCACACACATCTACAGAGCTGTATACAGTGCCATCTGTATGTCAATATGTATTAGAGAATGGCTGGATAAATGTCGGAATCAATGCTATACTTTTAAATGAACTGAATTATTTATTTGACCAATTGCTTGAAATATTTTAGATACATTATTTGATACATACAAATAAAGACTGAAAGTGATAACATATACCCAGTCTTGTACATTTATAAATTTAACACAATTTTCTTCTATAGTGCATAGAAAACTACATTTCCTTCTGTGGATGTGCTGCAATGTCCTCAATAAATTGGAGGAGATGTGTTATAAGTACTTGATTTCCACAAGAATGTCAGAGTCTCGCAGCTCAGATCTCTGTTACAAAAGAATAAATGAAATATCATCTTATAAAATTGCAACAACTAAAAACAGGCAAAAGGAGAAAATATCTAAAATATACCAAGTGCGTCCAAATTAATGTAAAAACTTAGTATGATATCCCCTTAGCAGAAAAGATCCAAGATGCAAAATGACCAGACAATAGATTTGGTTTTCTAAAGTCGGTACCAAAAAGTTAAACTGGTATTATAGATAGATCGTAGGCTTCCTATTTTAGGTGTATAAGGCAATCTAATCATTGCAAACAGCACTGCAGTGTACTGGCATTGACATGCATATTAGGATTTTTTTGTAAAACATACTTTAGTCACTAAAGTAGCCAGATTTGGTAATACTATCAAAATACAGGAAATGCTTCCAAAGGATGCAAAACTATACAAAATGCTTCAGTTTTCTTTGCAGCTGTGACTTGCATTGGTTGATAGTAAAAAAAAATGGAATGGATGGAAGGTGGATGCCACTTGGTTTGAGTGAATGAGCATTTTACCAGAGACACACTAATCTACCAAATAAATAAATATATCTTCAGCCTCAATAGTTCTAAATTCTGAAACGGTGATTATACAGTGATTTTCTGTTATTTATCTTTATCATACTAGACTGTTGTGTTATTTCCCTGAAGATCAGCATGTACTGGTTGGAGACACAGAATCCCTCTTTGTAGAATGCTTACTCAGTTACTTAATCTTTTTCTCATATCTGATTGTCTGCTGGTCACTACCTTACAAACTGATTTTCATCGAAGCCTTATATTTTTTTTTGTTGAGTCCTACTACATAGGTATATACCTGATGTAGTCCACTCCCCTTTACCTCCCACTCCCACCCATCGTACCTCAGGTACTCTATGATTATTGATCAGTCCAACCAATCAATGATTGTTCTTCTCTGAGGAAATTAGTCTTTTAAAGTGTTACTGGCATTGCTTGCTTGTGTTGTAGTGCCTTACTGAAGTTACTAAACCATAGCAAATCATTCCCCTAAATAAACATATACATTGTTTGACATCATCCCCCACTCTGCATCCTGATCTGAATCAAAACTGCTAGACCACAGCAAAAAATCTCCCTTAATAAACATATAAAGACATAGACAAAGTACAAAGTACTCCATCCATCCATCCACAACCCTTTTTACCCATTTTTATACATGGGGTCGGGGTATCACTTCATAATGATAATCATCTAGAGCCAAGGTTTACACCATCGGGTAGCTAGCCCTGTCATGTTAATTTTTTCATACCACACACACACCTATGGCCAATTTAGAGTATCCAATTCACGTACTGCATGCCTTTGGAATGTGGGAAGAAACTGGAGTACCCAGAGAAAACTCACACGAACACACGGAGGACATGCAGATTCCACGCAGATGGCACCTCAGCCAAGAATTGAATTAGGGAACCTCTTGCTGTGAGCAACAATGCTATCTGCTTTGTCATTGTGCTACCTAAAAAACTACAACAAAAACATAAAACAAAAATACAACAAACTACAAAATTCTGACATCTTTAAACAAATAAAATCCTCATATTTCCCTTTATGCACACTTGTCCTAACTGTCTAAAAAATAAATTCACACACTTCCCCCCACAATTTACCACTACAATTCATCCTATTACTTGCAATTAAAGTTAATGAATTTTTAAATTAACATAAGTTGCAGCTATGTGCTTTCCTATGTTCATGTGTTCATTTCTTCACATTATTCATATTAGTCTGTCTTTATACATATGCCACAAAATCAAGAGATTTTCTTAGCTACCCTATCTTCTTTTACACCCAACTCATTCATCAGTTCATCAACATCATCTGTACAAAACAAAACATTTGAATTCCATCTTCTATTTATTGCTTTTTTGCAGCTATCATCACAATACATATCACTATTTGCTTACTATTAGTAACTCACATTTGCTTTTCATAGCTCTGCAAAAACAACGCTCATCATAACACTCTTCATGTTACAAAAAGCTCTTTAAAATTTCCTCTGATCTGCTTTAAATTCTTCTAATTTGAGACATGACCAAAAATGTGTCCCAAACATGACAAATAAAGTCCCCTGGCATCTCCAACACTAGGTATGCTGTAGGGAATGTGAGAGTTTGTGATGTATAAAAGTTTTTGTGCAAACATTTCGGTGCAAATTATCTAAACCTCCTTGAATTAAGCATATAGCGTGGTAAACAACTCATCTGTGATATATGCAAATGACCAGTCTCAATGTCTAACAATTCCATTTGTAATAATGGCTCCTGTCTGTCTACTTTCACCTCCTTCACAGCCTCATCAGCCCTAGTAACCTGCCCTTTCATCACAGGTGCTTCTTCTACTTATTATACTATCACAGAAACTACTACAGGAGGAGAGGTTCTCACCTGTCCAGATGTGCTTGACATTTCCTTGACCTCCAACCTCAGTAAGCTTCATAATGAATGCTTGTGTTTGGCATGTGCCCAGGTACTCCTTTTGCATGGTCAACAAAGTTGCTGTAAATAAATTATATCCGGTGCACCTGCCATCTTCTCAACTCATCTGCACTTCACCAGCCCATCTTACTATATCCAGCTGATAACAACAAATCCAACCAAAGCCATAACTCTTGTTTACCAAACAAGCAGGAGTTACTGTATAGTGATATACAGTGGTTACTTACTTTTACCCTAATATTCCCACACTGTAGGTCTCTGACATTCTGACCAGTTGTCATTTACCATTAAGGTCATCTGCTTCCACCTAGCTTTATAAGGTTTCATGATCAACAAATATAGCATTTTCAGCTGGAAAGACTGATGATATAGTACACTTAAACTCTCTGTTTCTTGTGCATTATGCTTAATCCACATAATACTGAAGGTGCTCTTCTGTCCCAGAAAAAATCTTTCTTCATATTCTTACCAAATCTCAAAAAATTGTTTATCAGTCTGAATGCGAAAGCTTAAAAAACATACAGCAAATGTAGCACTACAAAAAAAAGTGTAATGCCTGTACCCATGATTTAATTCCAGCCCTAATAGCTTTCACTTCCTAAAATCATCTTTCAGTTTTTTGTCAGCTTTTCATTTGTTTTAGTGACTGAGGCCTCTACTGACAAACCCATCTAAATTCCCGAACACTTCATATGAGGAGATTCTCATAAACAGTCATAGTGAGTCTTTAAGCTATCAAAATGTACGTAATTCATCAATGTCGCTCTTGCCTTATTTTCATTAATTTATATCCAGAAAATTTATAAAATGTATCCAAAATCCTTAAACAAAGCTGGCAGATCAAATTCTGGCTGGGTTAAGTATCATCAGGAAAGGGAATCCTGAATTCCTCATACCCTGTCCTATAGCCACTGTATCATGGCAGCTATGCCTAGAGAGCAAACAGAGGGCTTCCTACACTACAACCAAAGTTACCATTAAGAAAGAAAGAAAGGAAAGGAAAGGCCTATGACTGAAAGAATGAGATGTTTCCACAGACAGGCAGGGAGGTATGCATGGAAACCACTGCAGAGCTAACCGAATTTAAAGTACAAAATGGTTAGTGTTGCTAGGGAATGGCAGATTTCTGAGAAAGAGGGGTAGGAGTCTCCAGAAAAGAGACCCTGTTAACTAGAAAGCATTTGAACAAGCTGTGTAGGAGGAACTAATGTCCTGTGTTTGAGAAGCTATTCTCTTGTGTGACAAAAGTGAATAGCCTATGATAAAGTCTGCTGAAAGCTGGGGGGGGGGCTAGAATGAACTGTGCCTTCTGTAACCAAGGAGTTGTTCTTACAAAAAGTATGAGAGTGTATCAGAAATCAGTAATCTGGACTGTCACAGTTTCTGATTTCAGTCATTGAAATGTTTGCTTCCTGGATGACTTGCTCACAAGATATGGATGCCCTGAGCTATATTCTTCCCCAAACTGAAGAGAAGCACATTTTACTTTGTCCCTGAGTTTTAAAATCTATAAAGCTGGCTTTCAAACTGATTTTCTGCTGCAAGCTGAATACAAATGTGTATAATAGATTGTCTACTCACTGTAGTGAGAAGTTTAAAATCACCACAAAGAGACATGGTTAGCTCTTTTACTTAACCAAAAGGGACGGACAGGCCCACGAGTCTTCCCTTGGGCCAGTGATGCCCTATAAATATCTATAATTAAATCAAAAGTCCTGAGGTCAGTGTAGAGCTCTAGTCAAATAATTTATCTTCACCCTACCAAAGACATTGTCCACATCTAAGGTGACCATTACCAAATCCTTCTACTCACAGTGTGTCAAATGCGTGAGAATTTCGGTCTTCAACATTTTACCAAATATCAGTTTTCACATATACCCGCACACTGCTCAAGACAAATTAAATCTAAAAGCCAACATAGATCCCATGTGATAACAAAAAATTCAAAAAATACATGTTAATGCATAACATATCAACATTAGATGAATAGTTCCAGTATTTTAAAAGTGTCCCTGATTTGTGATTTTTAATTACATTTAGCTTTGCCACTATTTCTTGAAGTAAAAGGTTGAGAGCTATGATATTCATAGGTTCATAGGTGCATAGGTAGGTAGGTACTAGGCTATTGGCCTTAGGCCTATATAAGCCTAGCCAAAAAGGTACCCTGGCTTTCGCCACCCAAGAAAATTATTTTCCTGTGCCCCTGTCGAGCAGAGCCACAGAAATGATCCCCAGGGTGAATTTCCTATCTCCCATCCAATCATCAAGATTTTTCTTGAAGAGTGCTAATGAGGAGCTTTGTTTGATATAGATACGTAGCTTATTCCAGAGTATGGTACGTCTCTGGGACAGGAATCTATCCCTCCAGCATGTTTTGTTTATTGTGGTGACAAGGTTTAGGTCTCTAGAGCATGTAGCTCAGAGGGATTGGGATTTCTTTAAGTGGAGCATGTCCAACAGCTTTGGGTTTGACATAGCTTTGTATGCTAGGCACAGATTGCCTCTGAGTAGGCAATATGCGATAGAGTAAAGCTGGAGTTTTTTGAGACGGTCTCCGTAGGGCATCTGTTTGAGGCAGGTAATCCTCTTTGTGAGGTATTTCTGTGGCCTTTCTAGTTGTTGTAGATGTCTTGTGAGGTACATACTAAAAGGGGCATTGTTCTCTATAATGGGTCTAATGAGTGACGAGTAGAGGGGAACAATGACCTCTTTTTTCCTGGATGAGAAACCTTTTGTGATGAGGCGTGCCATGTAGAATGATTCCCTGACTACTGTGGCAATGTGATTATCAAAGGAGAGACTACTGTCCACCTGTGTCCCAAAGTCTCTTATCACACTTTCGCTGTTTAGTAGACTACCGCCTATGAGGTAGTTCATGGGTACAGAGTTTTTACCAGAAGGGATGACAACACACTTTTTGGCACTGAGCTTGAGGCCATGGCTTTGACACCAGGCATCTGTCTCAGTGAGGCCCTTTTGTAGGATGTCCACATCGTTAGGAGTTTCGATTATGGCTCCTAATTTGCAGTCATCTGCAAACTTCGTTAGCCAAAGACCTTCTGTGTTAGCCTGTACTTCAATGAAGTAGATACCAAACAGGAGAGGACCCAGGACTGAACCCTGTGGTACTCCACTTGTCACTGGTCTGAAGTTGGATTTAGAGTCTGCTACTTTCACTGTGTGGGTTCTGTCAGTGAGCCAATTGGCAACCCATCTTGTGACATAGGGATTTATACCTAGTTTAGTGAGTTTATCTATAATTCCAGAGTGGGGGATGGTGTCAAAAGCCTTGGTGAGATCTAGATAGGCTGATTGAACCACCTTACCCTCATCTACAACTTTGGTGACTGCTTCAGAGAACCAAATAAAGAGAATTCTTATTTCCTCCACTCATTTAAAAACCTGATGCACATGTAAAGGAGTCCGCTTGATGCCAAGACAATTAAAATAACCATGGTGAATTTTGTATGGTTTTCCTACAAAGGTTTGAATGATAATAATAAAGATGGCTTAGTCTTTTGAGCATGGACTGATTTGTAAATCTCCACGTGTTAGAAGGACATAAAACACAAAAGTCTTCATCACACAGACTCTTCAGAAATATATAGTAGCAGTTACATTTTCATTTTAATCACAGTAGGAAAGAGTCTGCAAAGCATATCATTTTTTTGAACATGATAATCTCAAAAAGTGCAAGAAAGACAAGAAATACTGCAGGAAGCCTAAACATATTTGTGTTGTCTCTTTTACTTAAAACAGATTAAAGTTTAAATTACATTACAAAAAGACACATTGAAGGAAAGCTGGTTTATTTTTAATGATACTTGTAAAAACATTGCAGTGACTGAGTATATTGGAGTTAAGTTGCACCTGTGGAAAGTACAGACAAGCCATAGTTTATCACTTTCTAGGGTGATAATATGATGCTCAGAGGATGTTATCTTACACGTGTTAGCCACTCGTGTGTTCTCATATGACCAGTTACAATCTAAATAGCCACACAGCTATCCTGATATGTCCAATCAGAATCAAGGTTTAGCTTTTGACTATCTAGCTTTAAGTCCTACAGCATCCTAGTTTTAACTAATGAATATTGTAAGTACAGCTGTCATAACATTCTTTATTCTGCCAATGTTTCAAGCTAAAAGTATTAACATTTTAAAAATGTCCCTAATTGTCCCTGATTTTTTCTGGATTTGTCCTTGATTCTGTTGAAATTTGTCCTTTACTGGTTGAGAGCTATGCATGACAGAGTTGTAATTATGTCCTTATTAAACAAACATTTTAACACTTCCTAGACAAGATATGCTGTCAGCCTTTGGCATTATGTACAATGTGAATATCACAACAGTTTGCAACATTTGTAGGAGTAGAGAAACCTTGAAGATGCAGCAGAACCAAGAGTCTCACCCAGCCTGGTACTGCATACCAAGAAAGCAGACTTAATATTACTAGTGGAGAACTGGATACCCAATCCAGACAGCAAATCAGATGTATTAATGTGCATAAGCTTAAATATATAAAAACTGTAAAAGCACTGGGCTTTGGGAAATTAGCCCTTGTCTCACAGTTATGGTTTATGGCAGACAGTCATCAAAGACACTTTAGAAATGTTCAAATTCCAATTGGCACTTCCAAGCCTTCCAGCAGATGGTGAAATAATGCTTGCTTTGTATTTCAGTTTTTACAAGACAATTTTCTTACAGTTCCAATCTTCAGGCTGGGATTCATATTCGCATGCACAATTGCGAAGGGGGTATTCCTGATCCTTCTGAATGAGCGCAGCAAAGGCAAGATTCATAGAGGCCATTTGCACTAATGCGAAAGACCTTAAAAATAATGAGATGCAAATGAGAAATGTTCTAAAGCACAGCATGCGAACAAGGTGCCTTTGCACTTGATGGTCCACATCTCTGCATTACGAACATCCAATGTTAACAGCAATGTTTCAGCTTCAATATTGGAGTTCCAGTCCCCAAACTTGCTTGTCCATATATGCTCAAGCACTTCCCTCACACTTCCCTCATAAATGATTTCCCCTAGCATTACTTTGTATTAAGTATGCACAAGCACTAAAATGACATAAATTATTTTGCCTAATGATCACTTCAGCAGTCTGACCATATATACACAAGGACTTCCATGACACTTAAATTAATTATTTTCCCCAGCAACCCCTTCAGTAACATCCCCTAGTATGCACAAACACCAAAATGAAACATTAACCCTGCGAACCCTTCAGTAACATGCCCTTATATGCACAAGCAACAAAATAAAACATTTACTCAAGTGATCCCTTCAGGTACACGTCCAGCCAGTCCAGGTATGCATAAGAACCAAAATAAAACATTTACTCAAGTGATCCCTTCAGGTACATGTCCAGGTAAGCATAAGAACCAAAATGAAACATTCACTCAAGTGATCCCCTCAGTTACATGTCCATGTATGTATAAGCACCAAAATGAAGCATTTCCCCAGGTGAACCCTTCAATAATGTGTCCACGTATGCATAGGTACCAAAATGAAACATTCATCCAATTGACTTCTTCAGTAACATGCCCTAGTAACCTAGTAAACACAAGCACTAAAATGAAACATTCACCCAAGCAACCCCTTCAGTAACATGCCCTAGTATGTACAAGCACTAAAATGAAACATTCACCCAAGCAACCCCTTCAGTAACATGCCCTAGTATGTACAAGCACTAAAATGAAACATTCATCCAAGCGACTCCTTCAGTAACATGCCCTAGTATGTACAAGCACTAAAATGAAACATTCACCCAAGCGACCCCTTCAGTAACATGCCCTAGTATGTACAAGCACTAAAATGAAACATTCACCCAAGCAACCCCTTCAGTAACATGCCCTAGTATGTACAAGCACTAAAATGAAACATTCACCCAAGCAACCCCTTCAGTAACATGCCCTAGTATGTACAAGCACTAAAATGAAACATTCACCCAAGCAACCCCTTCAGTAACATGCCCTAGTATGTACAAGCACTAAAATGAAACATTCACCCAAGCAACCCCTTCAGTAACATGCCCTAGTATGTACAAGCACTAAAATGAAACATTCACCCAAGCAACCCCTTCAGTAACATGCCCTAGTATGTACAAGCACTAAAATGAAACATTCACCCAAGCAACCCCTTCAGTAACATGCCCTAGTATGTACAAGCACTAAAATGAAACATTCATCCAAGCGACTCCTTCAGTAACATGCCCTAGTATGTACAAGCACTAAAATGAAACATTCACCCAAGCGACCCCTTCAGTAACATGTTCAGGTATGCACAAGCCCCAAAATGAAATATTCACCCAAGTGACTCCTTCAGTAAAAATATCTAGGTATACAGAAGCACCAATTAATCGCTCCTCGCATCTCCATATTCTCCCTGAAAACTGATGCTTACTGGCATAAATTCAGGGCTATTTACATATGCTGTATGCAAATGAGCTCATTAAATATTCATATCTATGAATCAAACTCGTGCACTTACATGTAAAGCCCCTTAATAGCATAGCAACTGTCCCCTATTGCTTATGCATTAATCATGTTATGCGTTTGCGATAGAAGGCACGTTCATAAAAAGTCCTCTGCATTTCATTAGTTATGCTGAAATTCCAGGATTTCCATATCCATGTAGCACTGCTGTTTGCTGATCACCAGTATGAGAATTTGGAGCCCTGGACTATGAATATCATCCTCAGTCTTGATCAGAAAAGAAACACAAGTTTCCTAAATGACTGAAAAGAAACACAAGTTTCCTAAATGACTGTATTTAAAACCAATAGTCTCCCTTGTGCCTTCAAACACAGGCTTTGCTTTCATAATACTGTCCTTCTACACTATGTTCTAGCCTACTGCAAAGAAAAACGTTTTTAGCAAACAACTGTTTTAATTCTACAAAGAGTACAGCAAAAGCATTCTTCCAGCAAGAGCTTTCTTCCTGCTCTTCTCTTTTCCTTTCACTGTACTATTCCACACTGATGTGTTTCTATGTTCTAGTTCTTCTCTCCCATACACCTAATGAGTGTCTTTTTAAACCTGTTTCACCTTTCCCATCACATCCTTCAGTGGGCCCCTTAAACGGAAAGTGATTGAGACATTACCCTACCAGTCATTTTACCAGGCAATATATAAAATACTTTAGGACAATGAATAGACAGTAAAGTATCTATTAAACAGGAAAAAAAAACAATAAATAATTATTAAAACAGCATATGGCTGTAGGTCTTCCAGAACCTCTTAAAGCTGCCAACAGCAGTACAGTTCTGAAAATGGTAATGAATACCACAGAAATAGGACTGCTATGTGAAAGACTGCATATCAGATATATTTATCCACCACGATTCTGAAAATCGTTAAGCAGCCTCATGGCAAACAAATGGAGACTGTAAGTCAGCTAGTAAAATGCAAATGGTTCTCTAAGGTAGGTAGGTAGAACCTGTCCCATGAAGGGCTGCATATGTCAGTACCAGTGTGTGTCTCCATCGACACAACTTGGAGTTAACACAAACTCAACAGCATATGGGTGACATTACCATGATCAAGAGTGCCCATCAAAAGCCATGTTGTAAATTTCTGCATCAGTGACAGGCATCTGAGGCTGATACCAAGATTGTCCAGAGTGTATTACAGTATTCCAAGAGACAGGTGACCAAAACATGAACTACAGGAGAAATTTTGGATGAAATTAAATGATTAAGCTGGACAATGACCTTCAGATGAAAACAACAGGATTTTAAAATGGCTGACACTTGATTCCCAACTCAGAAAAATTATCATGGAGGATCACACCAAGAGTTTTTTTCCTGAACACAAACTTCATTTTATTCCACCATGTAAGTTTACAGGGGAAGATTTGAAACTATGGAGGAACTTCAGGTCATATGTATAATCATTGCCACTACTATGGCAAGACTGAGCTTTAAATATCTGCTCTTTCCTTCCACTCAAGATCTGCAACCAGACTACTTTCAGTAGAATTAAAAGCAAACATTAACCGAACAAGAGAAAAGCACATGTGAAGAATAAGTCAGGCAAAGTTAAAATGTCCAACAAACATACAGCCATGTCACAAGCATCCCGACTGCACTACTTGGGATACATAGCATAGTTCAAGATTAACAGACATGGCTACAACTATTTTAATATCAATCCACCCAAACCGGCCATCACATTTGAGAGCTGCATAGGAAACCCTCACTAACACTGTAAGATAAGACATCCTACAAGAGAAGAGACCACCTTGCAAAAATTACAGAAGCAGTGATGTATACAGTCAAACTATACTTAACAACAAATCCAAGTAAAGTGAATTAGAATACCTATCAATACTTGTTCACAGTTAGCACTACAACCCATTCAACATAACATAAATATGTCTCAAGCACATAAACAAACCTCTCTAACCACATACCAACCCATACAGCATAAAATAAATATGTCTCAAGCACATATACAAAGCTCTCTAACCACATACCCATGCAACATAACATAAATATGTCTCAAGCACATAAACAAAACTCTCTAACCACATACCAACCCATACAACATAACATAAGTATGTCTCAAGCACATAAAAAAGCTCTCTAACCACATACCAACCCATACAACATAACATAAATATGTCTCAAGCACATAAATAAAGCTTTCTAACCACATACCAACCCATACAACATAACATAAATATATCTAAAGCACAGAAACAAAGCTCTCTAACCACATACCAACCTATACAACCATGACATAAATATGTCTCAAGCACATAAACAAAGCTCTCTAACCACATACCATCCCATACAACCATAACATAAATATGTCTGAAACACATAAACAAAGCT